>NC_068368.1:8800864-8906820 GCF_020536995.1 Dreissena polymorpha | reverse complement strand
TAATGGGGCCAGGCATAGTTGAGATTGACCGTATTGTAAAAAAGCGAGGTTCAGTATCAATTTGAAGTAAATTGGTGTAGAAATGAAGACGTTAATGTAAAATAACCTAAAAAAATGAGTGAAAATCTCTGACCAGGCCCCACCCCAACCCCCATAACTTTTGACCCAGGGATCAGATCAAAATTCGAAATAGCGCAGGGTCACACATATGCTCATAGCAACCAGTGTGTAAGTTTCAAGGTTCTAGTGCTAATAGTGTAGGAGGAGATAGTGGCCAGGACGGACAGACGGACAGACGGACGGACGGACAGACGGCGGAGATAACCACAATATTCCCACGCTTTTCAAATAGCGTGGTGATAACAATAGACAGATCTTCACATGTGTTAACTTTCAGACCCTTTCTTTGAACTTCGAAATCTTATTCTTCATAGTCTTAAAATTGAGATCTATTTTTTTAAAGGTGTTAAAATAAGATTTAATTTCATATTGTAAAGCTTGCTATTATCTCTTTACAGTGTTATCATGGGATACTTATTTTTTGCTTACTTTATTGAACAAGAGCTGTCACAAGACAGCTCGAACCCTTGAAAACAACACTTAGAGGTGGCAGTTTAACAATCGATGAATATCATATTATAACAGGAATCTCTGTGAATTTCGTTTTGTCCATGAAAATAATAACAATTGTAAAAATATCGAATCATTAAATTACGAGGTTCGAATCCGTATCGCAGTGTTATAATTCGAATGTGAAACACCTACATTTATGAGATACTCACTCAGTAATCGCGGTTCAAGTTCCGCACATAGTTATTCGTGATCCTATGTTATTTACTTATAGAACAATTGATTGAAAACTTTTTTATTATTTTAAGATATTTTCAAAACAACAATACTGGTTCTTCCAGGAAATGGTATCGACCGTTTCTTTCTTTGAAACGTATCTCTCTTTCAACGGTTAACTTTATTAACCGCCTATGATGATTGGATGTAGCAAAAACGAAAATGAAAACTCGAAACCCATACTTCAGGGTTTTCCGGGTAGTAGAAACATACAGCTATTTTAGGTCTAAGGATATATACCTGGTTATTATCGGAGCAGAATAATTCCCGCCGTAATTAGGTGCAACCACTCCATATTGCGGGTTTCCTACGTGCGACGGAAACCCGCCGTGTGGCTGGGGCGGGTAAGCCGGGTATCCATGGTAGCCTTGTCCTTGGACTTGCTTTGAATCGTTGTTGTGTTGTTTGATTTGTTGTTGAACATGGCGGTTTGGCGACGAGAACGAATCACAACGATGACGCGAACTGCAGCAGAGATAAATGGACAACGGATAGATACAACTTTTTGCACGTTTCTTCATTCTAAGGACCAGTATAATATACATGTGTTAAGGAATGATATAGCCCAATGTGAAAGGGGGTTCTTTCTTGTTGAACAATTTCATAACTGTAAATATATGAACAATATTAAGTGCTAATATAATGCAATAATTATGTCAATAAATATTCATTTCTTTTTTGCACAAACATTGATTTAAATCGCACGAACTAAGAAAATATATGTATGCAAAAAACATAATTACTTTTCAGAAAAATTCTCCATATATTGTATAAATTTTACAAGGGTAATAACTGTCAAAATTCATGCACAACACAGTAATCTACATAATAATGAATCATTTTCATAAGCAATAAATTCACCAACTAAACTGTATAACAACGGCCATTTCATTTATTGTATGCACACTGGGTTTAAAAAAGTCCCTATTGATAAAAAAGGCATGTTCAATAAGGCCATCTATATCATTTTCTGTGCTTATTAATAAATAATGACCTGCAAATAATAGCACAAAAGCAAAAATAATAAACCAAAATATAAAATAAAACAAGGTCAAGCACGAACGAACGACTCAAACACATTTCAAAACTCTATCTTTCTTTAAATATTGCATACCACGAACATGCGACAAGTTTAATAAAAGAAATCACTTTATACAAACAGAAACGTATGCTACACGTTAAATGTGTATGGGATTGATGGTTGATTAAAACGAATGCAACCGAAAAAAGCTAACTCACCGGCTTTGTATCTCCAGGTTAACTTAAAACTTGTATAATTATGATTGTATTTTACTCATCGGCTCCTACACAAACACACACAACACGCAAGGAACAAATCCGACCTGCTTTACACCGATAGTGTAGAATGTAACCTATATGCGAAGACTCATCTCAGCTTGATTAGCACGAGGATAGCATGAACACACATGTCAACTGGTTTAACAACTATATATAAAGTATAAGACAAAGCTTTCGCGAGCCGACCTATCCGATGCGAGGAAAATATGTTTTTATATATCCTACGCTTCAGCAGTTAGTTGTTGTTATATATATATTTATAACTCCCGATTTCCTCGTACACAGAAATGTGCAGCTATTATTAACAAGAAATATCTTTAAAAGATTTTTGGCGTATATCTTGGATATGAAAAAGTTTGAAAATTAACGTTTCAAAATAATTTAATTGAAAATAAAAGTTCAATTGTTGTGGGTTTTTTTCATTTGTAAGTCGCATATCCACCGCACGAAATGGGTATTCTTAAGTGCACGTTTATTCAACCACACTATAGTGTTTGTAAATAAAAATATATAGTTAATGTTAGATGGGTAAATGGCTGAAGAGAGATGGCGCAACGTTTACGGGCGCCCTGAAGATTCTGGCCCCAAGCGGCGCCATTGGGGTTGATCAACGTTTTACATTAAATACATGATAGCGACAAAAGAATTGTTTCGGCATGTATGTGTAGAAAACGTTGTCTAATACAACCAACATTGCATGATTTTTCTTTGTAGACATATTTATAAGAAAAAATTATTAGACGAACAAGGATGATTTAACTGAAGATGATGATGTTATTGATGCTGCTGCTGCTTATGATGATGATTCCCAAGTATTTTGGGAATAGAATAATACATTTAGAAAATTCCTTATACCGCTGCTAATCGGAGTCTATCTATACTAATTGTCCGATCAGGATAAATTACGTTCCCGTGTCAGGTTAATATTAAACTTATGCAGGGATGTGTATATGGAAATTAAACTCAGAGAAGTCACGTGATGAATAATGATAAGTTTTCTCTACGTCTGGGGAGATGAAGAATTTTCTGGTGTTTATATAACGAATTAAGAACAGACTTATAAACCCATCACTATGAACTGATGACATTAACCCATTCATGCCTAGCGTCCTGAAAAAAGGACATTGCAAACAGCGTGGACCCAGATGAGACGCCGCATAATGCGGCGTTTCATCTGGGTCTGCGCTGTTTGCTTAAAGAAATTTATGTAGAAATATTCTAATTATAGAAATAAATATACCAGACACCCCTACTTTTGGAAATAAATTGATCCAATTTAGAAGGATGGGAGAGTCCACTGGGCATAAATGGGTTAAAGGTGCTTGTTCACAGTAGAGCAAAAGATTTTTTAGACCAATTGTCAAAGATGCATAGAAGAAGAATGTATGCATTATGTTCCAATAAGCAAAATAACTATCCTGAAAAAGAAAAATGCCAAGGATCGTTTATGGATTATCCATCAATCGAAATAGGAAAAATAAAAGCGTTTGTAACACTTTTCATCGACAATATAACACAAAAATGTGTATTACTAGGATATTGTTTGAACCAACTTCTAATCTTCGAAAGCCTGCGCGATGTCGTGGTATCTTTTGATAGGAGTGGTCCTGAACTTGAGCCTCAGGGCAGGCACATTTTTAAATCATAATTATATTTCTCCTTGTTATATTAAGTATCTAAACGTATTCTGGTTATCCCACGCTTTTTAAAAAGCGTGGGGATATTGTGGTTATCTCCGCCGTCTGTCCGTTGTCCGGGTCGTCCGTCCGTCCTGGCCACTATCTCCTCATACACTATTAGCACTAGAACCTTGAAACTTACACACATGGTAGCTATGAGCATATGTGCGACCCTGCACTATTTGGAATTTTGATCTGACCCCTGGCCAAAAGTTATGGGGGTTGGGGGTGGGGCCGGGTCAGAGATTTTCACTCATTTTTTTAGGTTATTTTACATTAACTTCTTTATTTCTACACCCATTTACTTCAAATTGATACTGAACCTCTCTTATGACAGTACGGTCAATCTCAACTATGCATGGCCCCATTACCACCTGGGGCGCCCCGCCCACATAGACCACACCCACCTAAAATTGCCTTTTACTACAATTTATTCACTCCTACACACCGATTCACTTCTAATTGATACTGAACTTCTATAATGACAATATGGTCAATCTCAATTATGCATGGCCCCATTACCAACCCGGGGGCGCCCCTTGGTCAAACATACGGCGTGGGGATACGCGTCGGCCTCTGCCGCGCCATTTCTAGTTCTTAATGAAAGAATGATGTAAATATATAGATTTTTAATGCAAATTTGTAATCAACATTTAAGTGATTTTAGAATATAATTTATAAGAATATTCTTAACTGTTATAATTCAGTCAATAACTATGGTTGTTGTATACATGTTAAATATGCCGCAGATTTGACATACGTGTACCGAGAACTTGAAACCTTGCCCTGATTTTTTTTTATATCTTTGAATCTTAATATTTTTCCTGACCGTCCGACCACCCATCCGCCCGTCTGTCCGCCCGTCTCTTCCACTCGAAACGAACACCACGTGGAAAGTTAAAGTTCCTGATTAGCCACACCATTTAATAGTAATACTTACGTTACAGTGTTGAACATAATCGTTTTAGGTGGATTTACTGTAATGCTTTTTAATATAAAAGTTCAGCAGTTTAAATAATGACTGCATGAACACTTCCAAATAAAGTCATTTTTCGCTTCAAAATCAAAGTGATGGATAACAAATTAAGAATCAAGCACTAATAAATTAACAATACAGCTTTCGCGTTTCAATGAAATTATTTTTCATCGCACATTTTATTGTCAAAACCACACTGACGGGTAATTACGGATCATTTGTTCATTCGCCCAGGACGAAACTATATCCAATAGCAACAGCGAGGTTTCTTTCTCAAAAAATATAACGGAAATCAAAATTGATAGAAACGAAGATCTCGTTATCGGAAAGAGCCGAGATGGGCTGACATATTGAAATGTTCGAATTATACGTCTGTTGGAGTCCTCGTTTTCATCATTGTGTCACACCGGTCTTACTGACGTAGTGACGTCACCATTTATGTATAGAATGCGTTTTCATTGGAAACACAACAAAAAGTGCGCGATGTTCTCGCGAGTGCCCGGCGCGTGCCGTTTGTGGAATTGTCACAAGTTTTCGCGATATCTGTCGTCTGCGCTCGACTTTATAATAACTACTGTTGAGTGATGGTCACGTGACCATGAATGTTATTTGGAAACTAATGCTTAACGTAAAGCCAACCATATGATTATACGTAGTATTTAATGTTGAAGAAGCGCCCCTTTCCATAATTAAGAGCTAATTTTATTTCCAGATGATTTACAGCGACCATTAATTCGAAAAACACTTGCGCCGATCCCACAGGAAGACTCGACGTGAAGAAGGCGCATGCGCGATAGTTCTATCGTATTGTGTTGCACAACGGCAACATGTTCTCCTATGCATAAATGCATAAAAATACTAATTAAAATTTGAAATGCGCACTTGAACATGCGTACTAAACGATGTGGTACGCAGTTGATATGTTATAATGTACATATTTATATAAATATATATATTATATAGTGTACTATGATACCACCGAATGTACTCGTTCACTCTTGATTAAAAAATATTTACGTAAAAGGAGAATATTATTGACTGACTTACACATACATTTTGTAATATTTACTATACATAAAAAATACACTTAAAAACTTACTATTCACTACGAAGCCACGTTCGTGGATTTTTGTAACAATTGAAATGTTTATCAAATTCAGGTGACATTTTGGGCAAATATTATTGCACAGTAGTAAACATTAACGGTTATTGTCAATAATGACAATTTTAGCTGACACGTGTTTGCACATTTGACATTATCATTCAAATTAAAAAAAAACGTAACAGTAATGATGTTGATGTCGGAGCGAAGATATTAATTAAGCAGACGTCATTTTAATGTACTATTCAGCCTGTCCCTAATTACTGATGATATCAACCAAGGCACCCTGCCATTGCGTTATAAAAATCCCAACCGTGAAATATACCAATCGAAACGGCTTGTTTATACGTTTTGAAGGCATTTCGAAGTTGCGGATGCGTTCTGCAAATGAGAAACAACAATGGGCGCTTTTAATAAACCAATCAAATAAATGCAATTAAATGAGTTGCCATAAGAGCCTTGTTTAACAGCATACATTTATTTGCTTGGTTCTTTAACCAATACCGGATAATGAAAATGTAATCGCAAAGCAATCAACGCGAGATTATAAGTTTTCAATGATTCGTGCGACGTGTGCGCGCGCACAATACGTCCTCTAGCGTGATTTTTCGAGAGCGCATGTCGCTTAATGCCCTAAAAAACAAATAATGTCCACGTGGCTGGTTTAACACAGATGTCAGACGATGGAAATATTCTCACATACACTAATGTACAGCCACCAGAAACGACTATAAAATCCTGAGCGACCAGTTCTGGCGAATTATTCCCTAAATTCGTTTGGGCAACATTTTTCACAGAAAATATTTAAGTTTCAACTAAATTTAAAAAAATAAACTAAATCGGACATTTTGTACATTTTTCTTAATAAAAAAAACAAGCACAATTTGCATTCAAATAAAATGAATATTTGATTTTTTAATATTTAATCATGCCTAGTGATTTTGTGACAGTAATATCAGGCTCTGGAATACCCGTGGGGAGCGTTTACGGTCCGATTTTTAGCGGCTTCCGGTTCGCAGATCCGCAGCTCCACGATCGAAAGAAATCCATCAATACAGCGTTTGTTGAGGTAAGTCAAGACACCGCGATCACACAGCTCTAAACCCATTTATGCCTAGTGGACTCTCCCATCCTTCTAAATTGGATCAATGTATTTTCAAAATCAGGGATGTCTAGTATATTTATTTCTATATTTATAATATTTCTTTAAAATAATTCTTTTAAGCAAACAGCGCAGACCCAGATGAGACGCCGCATCATGCGGCGTCTCATCTGGGTATACGCTGTTTGCCAAGGCCTTTTTTCTAGACGCTATGCATAAATGGGTTAAAACAAGTTGAAGTATAAAACTAGAAATGATACAAATTTCAGAACTGAGTGTACTTTCTTAAATAAATGAACATACGACCGTTTTAAATATGAACATGAAACCATAAGTATGCATACACAGCAATAAGTAAATGAAATGAATGATGACAGATGAAACGCTAAATAATACATAGTCTCGATTGTTGTAATACATGACGTCGAAGCCTAATATCACCAAAATGTTTTGTTTAACGATACCGCAGAACAAGGTTGAAAAAAGGCATAATTTGGTAACGTTAAGATAAAAGAATGAGGTATTAAGCGTTATTATGAAAATCATTATACTAATTCCTTTAGTCATAAAGCTAAAACATGATCTGTTTAAACAATAAAGATACGCATATTTTTTTATAATTAAAACCAGTGGCGATGTGCCGAATATGTTTGTAGCACCCATGTCTTCATTCGCAGGTGTTGTCAATCAAAGGTCGCATCCAATCACGTGACTGTTACGGCGAATGGCTAAGCTTCTTACAACCGGCGCGTGACATGCTCGAACAGAACCTGCAGTTATTCCGGTCACTTGACGATGGTGAAATGTACATCCGGGCATGTGAGGACATACCACGTGGGGAGACGCTCACCGGCTGGTATGAAGATTCCCTGGCCTTAGAGATGAACATTCCCTACTTAACTCCGCTTCATATTCGAGGTTCGCCATCTTGCATTAGCAAAATTGTGAAAACCTATTTTTGCACATATTTTTTCACATCTGTGAACGATAGGATCGCATTTGTCACAGGTTTAAAACTTGCATTCTGTATATTTAGAATAATTTTCTTTAAAGTTTATAGCCGATTCCATGTCTCTATGATACTTGAAATCGTGTTTTGTGTCTGGTTCACACGCTTTTACGTCATTCTTGGTCAAAACATTGTTTCGCTTAAAATTCTGAAACAGATTGGTAGGTGAAAAGTATTATCCTACATAGCATTTTAATTCTCAAATCAAATAACGCCATTTAACTTAAAGACTGGGAAGTGTTTAGTCAAGGACGCGCCTGTTTATTGTTTCAAAGTCAAATCACGTTTCAATTTAACATGTATTTTGATAGCATAACTTGAATTGCACAACGCCAATAAAGATCTTCTCGAAAGAAAATTAGCGTTTATTAGTTTTTAAAAGTGATTTTTTATACTTGTTCATTGTGTTTATTTTCAGGTATTCGCGAATACATCTGCAATTATTGTGAACGTGCATTTCACTTTCCAAACCTGCTGAAAATGCACATTATGTTCAACTGCTATCCATCGAAACAAAGTTCCCCGTGTCCCATTACTCGCGCATGCTCTTCGACTACCGGAAGGCAGAAGTGTAAAGCAAACGACGTTTCAATACCACCAGATTTTGGAATTGTAAGCGCGAAGTCATTACATACAAATAGCGGTTTCTCAAACAGGGGAGTGAAGTATGTTTCGGAAATGGAAGGAATTGCTGTTCAAACAGCCAAATCATTTCTACCGTTGACATTGAAGGCAAGTTTTGAAATAGTTCCAAACTATTCATACGTCCCTAGTCAACAATATTCCACCGTTCAAAGTGATGAAAAACCTACAAGCCCTTGCAAATACCAACGACAACTTAACATAACACATTGCGACATCAGCAGCACGCCATCAAGCAAACGATTAATGTCGCAAAATGAGAATCGTTTTCAGGACGATCTGCCTCCTCGACAAGCAGAAGACACACGTGATGCAATGACGTTCAAGGAACTGGAATCGTGCGACGAAGAACCCATCGAAGTCTTAAAGAAATGTTTCGTCGATCTATCTACAAAGGACGGTCATCTTTGCGTGTATTGCGGGAAGTTGTATTCCAGAAAATACGGCTTGAAGATCCATTTACGAACGCACACGGGCTATAAGCCTCTCCGATGTAAATACTGTTTTCGCGCTTTTGGCGACCCTAGTAACTTGAACAAGCACATCCGGTTGCATTCTCAGAGTGTGGCGCCGTATCGATGTGAACTGTGTGATAAAGTTCTCGCTCGCAGACGAGATCTGGCGAGACATATGCAATCGAGGCATCCGAATGAATGTTAACGTGAACTTAATGTAAGCATTTATTTATTAAGTTGCTACCTATGTTTGCTTATATATAAAATACGATGTGGTAGTATGTTTTAATGTTTGTCTATTCTGTATAAATACATGTACTCACATACATATATTTCAAAGATACATGTAATCTAATGCCAATAATGATGTTAAATCAAACTAAATCAACCGCAATAATTTCCTAGTGACTAAGTGACTTTGTTCAGATACGTTTATGCTACAGGTTCAAGTCAAAATTTGGCTAGCCTATGCTTAAACAAATATACCGGGTAGTTGTCTTAAAATTTCCGTATCAATAATGCAAGATATTTATTATCTTTGGTTAGAATCGGAAACAGTTTTCAACGGAATGATTCTTCAGGACCGTATTCAATCTCTTGTATAATACACTTATTGTTACAAACAGAGATTCAGTTTTGATAATTGGCGGTATTGAATTGTTTTAATCGCGAACATTAAATTTATCAACTGTGTGGAGTGGAGGCTATTAGCGGTTATTAACACGTTTATTTAATCCGCGATCAAAATCAATAGATTGAGAATTTGGTCTGCTTATTTGATGCTTTGTTTTACAAAACTGACTGATCGTCGAAATATAAATTGTATTTAAATGATAAATGAAATCCTAGCCATCGACGATGACACCACCACCGTCTAAGATAAGTTTTAATTAATTAAGAAAGCGAATACCGGTAGTTAAAATATAATTGAACTTGTTGAATAACTCAACAACACTTTTAGTCAGCTTGGAATATAAAACAAAAACAACAAAAACAACAACACCATTTCTACAGCAAGTAAATATCGATTACAAATTTCGCTGTGCGAACAAAAGAGGACTCACGAAAAATGCATAGTCAAGAAAGTTGTTTTATTTTTTATGTTTTATCCTTATGCTTTAAGAACGGATAATGACATAATAAGACTAACATAGACTTTCTTATCTATGTACGTTAATGTCTGTTTTATAATACATATATAAAGTTCTAGTATGGTCTGTTATGAGTTATGACAGAAACGTAAGCGATCATAAATTACTTTCGAATTTCAAAGAGAGGGCATGTACGAGAAATATGTTTGAACATATTTTTAAACATTTTAGAATTTTTCAGTTTACCGGTTTATTAACTGGTCACAAAAATAGGTTATCCGATTAATGTTTAGTAACCGGTTGCATCCCTAATCAAGAGTGAGTCATTCATGCAGCTTCTAGTGTGGTTACATAGTTGTTCTAACAGAGCTCCAGATAAGGGCCGTACAACCGTAAATACGGCGTTTTCATGAAGGTTTACGCATTTATTTTTATAAACTGGACGTACAATTACGACTTTAAAGGGATCTTTTCACGCTTTGGTAAATTGACAAAATTGAAAAAAGTTGTTTCAGATTCGCAAATTTTCGTTTAGTTATGATATTTGTGAGGAAACAGTAATACTGAACATTTACCATGGTCTAATATAGCCATTATATGCATCTTTTGACGATTTGAAAACCTAAAAATTATAAAGCGTTGCAACGCGAAACGATTGAATAATTTGGAGAGTTCTGTTTTTGTCGTTAAATTTTGTGAAACTACGAAGATTGCTTATATAAGGTATAAAATACGTTAAGCATGTGTACACGGCGTAATAGCTCAGTAGGTCAAAGCGTTTTTACTTCAGGACTCAGGCAGGACTCCAGGGGTCACTGGTTCGAAACCTGCTTCGGGCAATGTTCTTTTCCTTTTTTTATTTTTTTTCTTGATTTTTTACTGGAGCTTTTACGATCCAGTGTTTACATTTATCAATATAAAGCATTTAATGAATAAGTTAAAAAAATGCCAAAATCTGTGAAAAGGCCCCTTTAATATCCCTTTTACGCATTTACGAAAAAAATCTGGCCGTACCAATACGTCCGCGTCAGCGCGGCGTGATTTGTATGTCTCTAACCTAATGGCGATTTTAATTAATTTAAAATACCAAAAAAGTTGTAGACTGGGTTCCGGTATTATTGTCTATTATGTTGTGTGATTTCCGGTAAATCGTTAACTCGTCAAAAACAATATGTCTTCTCGCAGGGAAGGCCGGTTAAAAGCGGTTAAAAAACACGTTGTTGTCATATAATGGCTACATACGGTCGTCTCACCATCCTGACATTCAATCTGTAACCCCAAAAAATATATAGTCGCCCCGATATTAAACGATTTGATTGCATCGGTGGCTAAAAGCGTTAGAAAACACGATGGCAAACGGATGAGACAGTGACATTAGTGTTCTTTTACTTAGGTTTAGCTTATTACTACTAGTTGGCTTGTGTTTTCTTGTCAAGAAAAATAAAGAAATAGTATTTAGTCATGCGTTTTAATGTGTAGTTGTATTTGCATCATACTTCAGAACGGAAAACCTAATAAAGTAATTGTTTAAGAAGCTAAATATATTTATTATTATTGTTGCAAATGTTTCTGTAAAGTCAGTTATACACCTTTCAATATCCAAGAACACGGGTAGTACAGTACTACCTGTATTTTTGGATATGGTAGTACATGTACTAATTGATTTTCAGCGTTACTCCTTTTATTTCTGTCAGTTGCAGTACCGTTACTAATTTCACAAATCCTTATCTGGAGCTCTGTCAGTTCTAAGATTTGACCTGATGACCAAGTACTTGGATACACCAGAATCCGATTCATACTTGGCAAGATTACCATACTGAAGAAGTTTTATCAAGATTGAGTAAAAACGTGGTCGACAGAGTGGTACAGAGCTGAATGTTGACGACTCACGCACACGACAAACGATCGCGGACGCGTCGTTTCTGTCTACTTGGCCTTAGTGAAAAGGTTAACACAGACATTCTTACACAAGTTATAGAACGAAAAGGCCCAACTGTGTCAATGCTGCGTGTTTTCTCCTCTAAGTCAAGTCATGGAAAGATTGTGATTCGTCTAAACGTTTACGATAATGACATGGCCGACCGCTTGTTGGAATATGACTTTTGGCCGATATATATATCTTGCAGGCCATGGCGTACACGGGCGGCGAGACAGCAATCGCCGAGACTTCGAGAGCGACGTAAACGTTCGGACAATCGGGTGGACGCTCCTCGCTTCGACTCCTACGATAACGACCCCAGGGCAAATCGATTTAGCAATCTGGATATGGTGGTGGACTAACCCGAGTGTTGGGTGTGATAATGGCTCTATTTAATGTGTGGAAATGGAAGACTATAAGTTAAAACTATTGACATGGAATGCAACTGGAATTATGTCCAGCGCATCATACTTGTGTAAAACATTGACTTACCTTCACATAAATAGTTGTGGTATTTCGGAACATTGGTTGCTTCATAACAGTGTACATTTTCTCGACTCTGCTTTTAAAAACTATAGATATATTGTCAAGTGTGATAATGATCTATTATTGCCTAGCAAACGGAAAATTGGTAAAGGGGGAGTAGCCCTACTTTGGCGACATGAACTTAATGACAGAGTTTCGCCCCTTGAAATTGATGATGATAGAATTATTGGTTTACAGTTACAAATATCACCAAGTAATTATGTATTTATTTTTCAAGTGTATCTGCCATGTACCAATCATTCTTATGTGATATACAGGGATTACGTGCAAAAACTGTATGAACTTTGGTGTGCCTATTGTGAGTTAGGTATGGTAATTTTCATGGGTGATTTTAATTGTTCTGTACTTGATGACAAACCAAGAAGTTTTCTTCTTAGGCAGTTCTTTTCAGATTCGCGGAATATACATGTATAATGTTTGCCAGTTTGTAATGGTATGAAATCTACATTTGTATCATATGATGATGTATATGAATCAGTGATTGACTATATTTGTTTACCTAGTGACTGTATTGAACTATTGATCTCGTTTTGCATTGTGAAATTTTAGATGATGATTGTCTTAATGTAGCTAGACATAGGCCGGTCGCAGTTAGCATAAACTTTCCTGTGTCAGACGGGAAATTCAACGCCAGTGAAGAATCTTTTAAACGTATTAACTGGAAAAGAGCCACGGATGCAAAAATAAGTGACTATGTGGGAAATGTTACAAACTCTTTGAATCAATGTACATATACGTGCGATAGTAAAGAAAGTATTGACTCAACATATACTATGTTATGTGACGTGCTGACAGGGGCGGCAGGAACTTGTATCGGTCATAGATCATTTCAGTCTCATTTAAAGCCGTACTGGGATAGTGGTTTACGTGAATACCATTAACAGATGCGTCAAAATAGGTCCCAGTGGTGTCGTGCTGGACGTCCGAGGAACAAAACTATCACAGAGTATATGTCCTATAAGGCGGCAAAGAGGGACTTCCGGCGAGCCCACAGAAAGGCTGCAAGTGAGCATATGAGGCAGCTGAACCGGGAAATTGACGAATCTGCAGAAATGAATACGAATGATTTCTGGAAACAGGTCAACACACGTCGTACGACATATAACTATAATAAGTCCACATCTGGTATCAAGTTCGGTGAATCGGTTTATCGTGACCAGAAAGCAATTACGGAACAATGGGGTTTTTATTTTGAAAGACTTTATTCGCCATCTTACTCTGAACATTTTGATGGCAAATGGCGTGAGCATGTGTCACAAAACGTCGGACAATTGCGTGAGGCATTGATACCTGACAGCAACGCCACAGTAATGCCAGAAGACATTGAGAGGTGTATACGTTCTTGTCCAAAGGGAAAGGCTCCTGGATATGATGGTATAACATACGAGCAACTCAAGCCAGTAGCGAGTGCTATTTCGCCATTATTAGCTAATCTCTTCACTGCAATTCTTCGTACAGTGTACATTCCTGACACTTTCAAGCGTGGTGTAATAGTAACCCTACATAAAGGAGGATCGAAACCGACGGACAATCCGGATAGCTACAGAGCTATAACCCCTACCTCTATTGTGTTAAAGCTCTTTGAATCTGTGCTTTTACAACGATGTAGCACAAATATGATGACCGACCTTAACATTCAACAGTGTTGTTTCCAAGAGGGCCTTGGTTGTCTGATGACGTCATTCACGTTTCGCGAAAGTGTTTATTTTGCACGTGAACATGGATCAAAGCTATACGTGTGCTACCTGGATGGTAGACAAGCGTTCGATAAAGTGTGCCATGACGGCCTCTTTTACAAGCTCCGAACAAAAATAGACAACACTTCACTGCTCGCATTCATGGAATTATACTCGAACATGACTAGTTGTGTGAAAAATCGTGGCCATACATCGAAAAGATTCCCTGTTCGTCAGGGAACCCGCCAAGGCGGGAAAAGTTCACCGATCTGCTATCTAGTATATATTGATGGTTTAATCAATGCTCTTGAACATTCTGGCCTAGGTTTCTGTATGTACGGAATGAATGTGAACAGTCCTACAGTAGCAGACGACATGATTCTTATTGCATTTTCAAAGCACGCACTTGATGGCATGATGAAAATATGCTATGACTATTCATGCAAATGGCGCTTTGAATACAATCTATCAAAATGTGCAGTTAATTTTATTCAACGAACAGCGATGCAGTCGACCGGAACGTATTTGGACACTCGGTCGCGAATATATACAGGAAGCAGAATCGTACACACATCTTGGACTGAAATGTGACCGTAACATGTCGAGCGGTGCACTGATGTGTGAAGCGTCGTCGAAGATGGGAGGTACTCTCAATTCTATTCTTCATTGCAGATTTAATCCTGCCGAACTTAATCCTATAACACTTCGAAAAATATATGTTAATGTGGTTTTGCCCAAAGCTTTATACGGCTCGCCGCTATGGTGCAATTATTCTAATAGTGACATAATGCAACTTGAAGTATCCCATAGAAGAATTGTTAAACAAATTCTTAACGTCGGTAGGAACACAAGCACCGATGTTGCATTGTCATGTTTAAACATTGAATCCGCGGAAGAACTGGTAGACTTTGAGTAACTTGAGTTTTTTGGGCAACTGTGCCGGCTTCCAGTTATGTTTTTGGCCAAGAAAGTGTTCATCCATAGACTAGTACGATATTGCTAAGGGTGCGTGAAGGGCTGATTCCTGACATCTATAGACTTTTACAAAAGTACAGTTTGATGCCTACACTAGAAACGTACCTGGAAAGTGGTGTATTCCCCAGAAAGATGTCATGGAAACGGACAATCAAAAACAGTGTTGGAATGGCAGACAGACAAAGACGCTCAGAAAATGCAAATTAAATTACATGCCTCGAGGACTCAAAGCTATTTAAAGCTGACAGACCGATTACCGCCATCGTCATTTCTAAGACTTCACCTTCACTCTCTATGATAATCCATAAACCAACGAAAATTCTAAGTATGCACGCCGGGTATGCGGATACTTTGATAACAGATGGCACTTCAATACCAGATAACAACAAAAGCCACGCGCGAGAGTTGAGTTCTTCAGCTTTTTTGCATTTATGTTCTGTTCATTTGGTTTTCAGACACGTAACATTGTTTGGTCGATTAATTGTATAGTACTTCGTATTTCGGAGCAAGAAATTCGTGAAAAATAACTGTGGATTATAAAAAGGGAGATAAAATTTCATCGATAATCATCATGAATTCGATGATCAGTACGTATTTCAATAAAATAAAAATACTTGGAAATAAATCAAGAACGTGCCAACTAATCGAAATAAGAGATCAATATGTCAATTAATGTTACAACATGTTAAATTTTAGTTAACTAACGTATTTGAGGAAATTCAAATGTTTTAAGAGTCGTATGCCAAATTTTCATGGACACTTCTTTAACCGATCATCTCAAAGACAATGGCACTTCGATTCCAGATAACTCGACACTTTTTACCAGATATAACACACATTATTTAGTGAATCAGAAATGCAGAATTCGCTGTGGAATAATCTTATAGTAAGCAGGAAATAAATAAAAATGTATGTACTGACGTAAATTAAAAACGAATTACCGAAACATGTTCTTATCCCTTTTGAATATGATAATACAAGGGAAAGGGAAGTGTAAAGGTAATATATAAGTAGAGCTCAATATAAAGGGAGTTTTCCAATATATTTTACATTTTGTGGCTACGCATTAGTATCGTCTGTATGATGCGATTCTAATGAGCACCAATGACAAAGGATTTTATGAGGTGTATTGGCCGCTTTAAGACCCCTTACTCCCCTTATCGAAAGTCCTGCTATAAGTTCAATTGTCGTGTTGATCCACATGATCCGTTGTATTTTCAATTCTGTTATTCTCAATTTACCACTTAAACAAGTTGATTATTTAGAAAATTATTTTCGGTCGTCACTTGAAATATGTTACTTCAGAAATAAGCTTTTGAATCTTATTTAAAATTTGCACGTATAATATTAATTATATAAATTAATAGTAATAAGATTTTTGAAAACGAACAACGCCATTGGTTATATTTCACATGTGTATGTAATTACGTTATGCATAGATTCCCAATGTGTTGCGCTTGACAATTCAAATTGATTCATACTTCAATATGTTTGGTAGGAATAGCCATAATATACATAAACGCATTTCATGTAGAAGATACAACTCGGTTATTAGAGCGCCCAATTTGTTGAAAGTCTCTGTTATCCGAAGTGCCCTATATCAGGAATCAAAGTATCCGCAACTTCATGAATACCACTTATTAAAACATGCTATATCTTCGTTTATATTTCATTGAATATTATCAAAATTTCAGTATTTGAAGCACAGTGATTACTCTACATGCTGGAATATCAAACAATTTCTTGCAATATTTATAAGTAGTTTTATTTTGTTGAAATGCGTACTGTTCATCCAGTTTATGCTGTTTCCGACCGAATTTTCTACTTTTTGGGGAAAAATCTACTATTATTCCGTGATTTTTTTCTTTGCAATAGAAAAGGATACACCATTTATAAACTCGACCATGCGCCTTGTCTAAAAAACTAATCTTTATTATATAACTTTAAAAAAACCTGTTGAGCTTACCTCTCGCGAATGGCTTTTGTTGTTATCTGGAATAGAAGTGCCATCTGTTATCAAAGTATCCGCATACCCAGCGTGAGTATGGCGATGTCGAGGCAGTTTGCAAGTAAATGTGCAATTTGTAATAAGTTCACCGACAGTATTGTGAACCATACTCTCTGGTTTTGTGAAAAAACGGAATCCAAAAGGAATAATCTTATTGTTGAATTGTACAAAGTAACTGGGCACTGCAAATTTATGCAAGTTATGATTCTTCCAGTAATGGCAATCAGTAGACATCTAGTGTGTCTTGCATTAACAGTAACTGAAGATGACCTCTTTAGAAATTTCGTTTTGCTCAAACTCGTATGCGATTTGTTTTAACTTGATTATAATACATTCGCTTGAAATCGACTTTAATGTTTCTTTGTAATGGTATGAAATTGGCAGGATAAACTTGTCAATATATTATTGATAACCTAATTTTAGCTTAAATTTTCGTTTTCCTTAAAGGTAAAGTATATTATGTTATCAATAACAGTAAAATAGTGGGGTAATCGAATACTTGATGTTTATTTACCTTCTATTTGGTATTAGATAAATAACTTCATATGAGAAAATAGCTTTATAAGTTTACAAATAATGCACCAATTTTCGCTTTCGACTTTGGTATGTGATATTGTAAACTTAACAACAGGTGAAATGATATCATAAAGTTTTTTTTCTGTATATTTATTCATGATTACATGTTTTGTAATTCAAGCCACCCTTTCTTTGTTAAACATGCGTTGTGATTATTTGTGATTATTGTATAACTATGTTGTTCGAATCTTCGATATCTGAGGAAATAAAGAATATATCTATCTACCTTGAACCTCACCAACAGCAACAACAAATACTGTTCCTGCTCCTCGACTTTAATTACCGGTAGAATGGATGTAGTGCGCTTAAATTTACTAAACTTGTATATATATCTCACGCAGACCTAGCTCAGGTTTATATTTTGAGTCAGTTGGATCAACGTCGACTATCCCTTTAGTTAACCAGATCTTAAAAATTATTTTGTATTTACACGGAAGTGACTTCTCATCACATGCGACCATCCGAAAAAATAAACCATGGCACAGGCGTTGAAGTGTGGTCCGTGCTCGTTCGTTGAAGAAGAAGTGGACCCAAAACATTTCTGTGTAGACTGCCTGGAGTATCTGTGCACGGGATGCGCACGAGATCATAAAAAACACAAGACTTTACGTGGGCACAGAATACTGAACGAGACTGACCTTTCCGCAAGACATAACCTTATTCGAAGAATTAAGTTAATTGTCACACTGTTTGATACACGCTGATGAAGAGCTTGATAAGTATTGCAAACATCCCGGTTTTTTAATTTGCCTGCATTGTCTGAAGAATGACCACAGAACGTGTGAAGATTGTATAGACCATAAAGAACTGCTGGAATAGAGATATGCTACAGAAAATCTTGGCGAACGTATCATTAAGCTCCAGACAAAATGTGAAGTGCAGCTAACTGAAGCGATGGTCCTATCTGAAGCTGCCCGCACCAAAAGCAAAGAAGTAGAACACCATATCAGTACTTTTGCCGAGATTTTAAGGAAGGGAATTGAAAACATAGAGAAAATGTTGAACAAAAGACGTGAAAGTTTAATATCGCAAATGATGGAGTCTGTAAGACATTCTGAGCAAACTTTGTTAATTATCAAAACGAAAGCTTCACGTTATGAGAACCTGTTTTCCGTAGTGTCAAAGTTTGGTACGATTAAACATAGCATAGTCCTTCATTTCTTGGTGTCAATGTTGATGGAAGAACTAGATGCAGATGACTTACTGAAGAAGAATTCAACTAGAAAAATAACATGTGTACAGGCTGTGAGCACTTCAGATATGCTAAGTTCGATGGGTCAATGCGATGTGGTTTTAACATGTACTGACGAAAGAGGCTCGGAATCGTGCAGCGACGAAGAATTAGGTGAAGATTTATTTAGATTCCCTGCACCAAAAACACGAACTGTAGAAACGCAAGTAGACAGACAAGTTGATTCATATACACATGCATCAAGTAAGACTCTGCATACAATGGAAATAATGTATGACTCTATACAATTATTGATTTGTGAATGCAGGGTTTTTGTCTTATGCCCTTGGCGCCGTCTAGTTATTGCTTTGGAGGTGTTAACGGACGGCAGAATACTTCTACTTCAAGACGAGAATATAAAGGTTTATTCATTGAAAATGGAATTGGTTTTCTTTCACCTGAAATCACTATGCCAAAGATATGTGTGTCCTGGAAGACAGAGTCCACGGCGTGATTACGGTCGCAATTTGTTCAAATACATTTTGTAAATATCCTAACATTTACACAATTACAATGATGGAATTTTGTGAGAAATACTCAATTTCTTGTAGTCACACTATTTACAGTATTACACTGCTCGGTCATCATTTGTTAGTAGTTGGATCGGGTCCAATCCAGTTGCTTGACATCTCGACAGGTCAAGTTTGTTATGCCTTTGACGAAGTTATATGGGCAAGCAACGGATCAAATACTAACACGAAAATAAACAAAATTCGAGCTTGTTAAGTTACTAAGAAAATTGCACTAGCATGCAGTGACACAGTTTACCATGTAAAAATAGATGATGGCGAATGTCAGGCAGAAACATTGCATACAGTATGTCCGTTTGTTTGGAAATACGAAAATTTTGATGGAGACCAACTGGAAATGAAGTGCAACGAAGATGTTAAATGGGATTCACAGGGAAATATGTACATTGCGAATAGTCATGGTGTGTATCAATTTTGCCTGATAAATGGAAAGTTCAAAGAGAGGGCTCTGATTGCGATGTGCGAAAACTGTTCAGATGAACACAAGAAGAGGATAGTGGTTGGACATTCGGATTCAAATCGTTTACATGTATACGAGTACAAACTATTTGCAGAAATATAATAAGACGAGGTAATACGTTTGGCAGATTTCATGCCATAAGCAAGTATTTCAATAAGTTAAAAGCGAAGATGCAAACGCAACAAAATTGCTATGAAGATCAGTTAAAAATAAATATATGATAAAATGTTCGTATTAAAACATTATGCACATTAAAAAGATATCAGCCAATCAAATTCATTTAACGTTTGAATACTGTAGTATACGTAAAGACATTATGCCAATTATGCCATTTTATCCGATTCATTTTATGTTTGGATTCTTGATGATGGAAAATGTGTATGCTATTTCATGCTTGTATATAGTGAATTTAAATATAATCAAATTATTTAAACCTGTGGATACTTTCATATGCTCTAATAAATCTACTGGTGCAGTGCGTAATTTCGCCAGATCCTCCACGCGATGCAACTAAATATTATAAACATGTGATTATTTTTTTGTATGTCTTGGTCAATACAGAGAAGTTATTTACCAACAATGACTATTTGGTTTCTTTATCTGGCTATTTCTTTCACATTAAATCACGGTTTTCGCTACACTACCACATACATGTAAATATTTTGCATGGGCGTTACCTATGTATCATGCTGCGAATGCATAATTTTGAGTCAGTGTAAACTTGTTGAAGGTGGGTCACGTATTTAAGCACCAGCTTTGTCATCTTTACACAAAACATGCACATAAAACCTATCTTGATCTATGTGAATGTTTGGGTCGATCGATTCACCACTTTCTAAAATAACGTAAAAATATAATCCGAATATGGCGGCTCTAGGCACTGCACCAAAATGTACAATTTCATTTTTGTGTTTAGTGCATTTAAATGGTTTCAAACTCATTTAGCGTTTTTTTTTTATCTAAGTACATGTATATATCATTTTATGTATGTGTATAGTGCTTTAAAATGTTATCCACTAAATTACACTTTTGGATACTGCTTCATGTATATAGCATTCATAGAACAGTGTCTTCAAATATGATAATCAGTTTATTTCGTGCTTAGCGGTGGATGAGTTGAGTAGTGAAGAACGCAAGTGAATGGCAATCCGATAACATTTTCTATAGGTCTATTGAAATGATCGCGCTATGCCTAACAATCTGTTATTTTGGACTTCTTTCATTTATTCCGAATAGTTATTATTTTTGTCTATAGCGTCGGTAGCGATGTCGTTATCCCCTTTTACTTTCATTTATTATTTATTTATTTGAAAAAAAGCAGAAATCTAAAAAAAATATTAACTAGAAATGGCGCGACAGAGGCCGACGCGTATCCCCACGCCGCATGTTTGACCCAGGGGCGCCCCAGGGTTGGTAATGGGGCCATGCCTAGTTGAGATTGACCGTATTGTCATAAGAGAAGCTCAGTATCAATTAGAAGTGAATCGGTGTAGAAATGAAGAAATTATATTAAAAGACAATTTTGGGTGGGTGTGGCCTATTATTGGCGGGGCGCCCCAGGGTTGGTAATGGGGCCATACATAGTTGAGATTGACCGTATTGTCATAAGAGATGTTCAGTATCAATTTGAAGTAAATCGGTGCAGAAATGAAGAAATTATAGTAAAAGGCAATTTTGGGTGGGCGGGGCGCCCCATGGTTGGTTATGGGGCCATGCATAGTTGAGATTAACCGTATTGTCATAAGAGAGGTTCAGTATCAATTTGAAGTGAATCGGTGTAGAAATGAAGAAATAATAGTAAAAGGCAATTTGGGTGGGCGTGGCCTATGTGGGCGGGGCGCCCCAGGGTTGGTAATGGGGCCATGCATAGTTGAGATTAACTGTATTGTCATAAGAGAGATTCAGTATCAATTTGAAGTGAACCGGTGTAGAAATGAAGAAATTAAAGTAAAAGGCAATTTTGGGTGGGCGTTGCCTATGTGGGCGTGGCCTATGTGGGCGGGGCGCCCCAGGGTTGGTTATGGGGCCATGCATAGCTGAGATTGACCGTATTGTCATAAGAGAGGTTCAGTATCAATTTGAAGTATATCGGTGTAGAAATGAAGAAATTAAAGTAAAAAGCAATCTTGGGTGGGCGTGGCCTATGTGGGCGTGGCATATGTGGGCGGGACGCCCTAGGGTTGGTAATGGGGCCATGCATAAGTGATATTGACCGTATTGTCATAAGAGAGGTTCAGTATCAATTTGAAGTTAATCGGTGTAGAAATGAAGAAATAATAGTAAAAGGCAATTTTCGGTGGGCGTGGCCTATGTGGCCGGGGCGCCCCAGGGTTGGTAATGGGGCCATGCATAGTTGAGATTGACCGTATTGTCAGAAGAGAGGCTCAGTATCAATTTGAAGTAAATCGGTGCAAAAATGAAGAAGTGAATGTAAAATAACATAAAAAATGAGTGAAAATCTCTGACCCGGCCCCGCCCCAACCCCCATAACTTTTGACCCAGGGGTCAGATCAAAATTCCGTCACTGTCATAGTCGCACACATGCTCATAGCTACCATGTATGTAATTTTCAAGGATCAAGTGCTAATAAAGTAGGAGGAGCAGGTGGCCAGGACGGACGGACGGACGGACAGACGCACATCACCACAATATCCCCACTTTTTCTCCGAAAAATGTGGGGATAATCATTTAAACAATAAACCGTAAACAATTATAATATATTGTGCAGACGTGACGCGAATATATAAACATTATATTTGTTATTTTTTTCGTTAACTTTATTTTTACTGTTTATTCAAGCAAGATACGGATTTTGATGTCAACATTTATTTTTATACATTAAATCTTTGCTGTTTGTTTGAATTGCATCGACCGTGAAAATATGCGAAATTCTATTGGAAGTCAATGATCCTAATGCATGTAATTATCAAAAGAAAGCTATGATAAAACCCATATCAGACAACGACGCCGAAAAAGGTACAAACTTGGGTTTACTTTTCTATCGCCCTGAAAATCACATCGCAATATCCTAATTCGATGACGAGAATTTATGCAGCGTGAGTCCCTCATTCATAAGACGTTAAGTAGATTAGGAGACGTTGTTGAATGTGTGATTTGTTTCGGCACAGCTGACTAATACCACTGCTTACTTAGATTAATTGAGATAATAATGCAGTTTGAGACATTGAATCCGAAAAGAATTGTTCAAGTTTTCTGATAATTTTTTTAGATAATGGCTTTTGTCGATCAAAATGAACAAATGCACATTGAGCTCGCGTCCCGAATTTTTTTCGGGTATGTTCAGTAAATGGCGAAATATTTTTTTCCAGAGCATGTCAATATATATTTGAATTATGTTTTCATTGTCTTTGCTAATTATGTATCATGGTGCATGTATATATATATATATATATATATATATATATATATATATATATATATATATATATATATATATATATATATATATATATATATATATATATATATATATATATATATATATATATTGCTCATATATATTGCAATTATGTTCGTTGCTGGGTTTACAAATTAATTTAAAATTTTCGCAATTGATGAGAATACTTACGATAATAGCCACAACACATTCACGGACATTCGGGGCGACCTTACTTGTGACTGCATTGAGGACAAGAAGTGTAAATATCACGATCACCATCAAAAAGAAAAACAAGAGGGCCATGATGGTCATGAAGCGCTCGTCATTGAAAGAAGACTTGACTTGGTGACCTAGTTTTTCCCCCACTCGACTCGAATTCTTTGACATATGTACTGCAAAAATATCACATACTCTGACAGTGACTAGAGTTTGGCACAAACGAGTTCTGAATGTGGCTTATCGCGTGGTACTAATGTTGGTCTAAGGTTTTACCCGGTGACCTCGTTTTTAAACATACGTGACTTAGCTTCGACCTTGGCCTATATATAGTCAAGATTAACAATCTTACCACATTTTATCCTGATTGAGTCATTCACGTTGCTTCAATAGTGGAAACACAGTTTTATCAGATTTGAATATTTACCATGTTTTTGGATAACGTGACCCAGATTCGAACTTGGTCTAAATATTGGCATGAATAACGTAGTAAGTTCATCAAGATTGAGTGAAAATTGTAGCATCTCGAGTAATAACAAGCTTAAATTTAACGACGAACGACGGCCGACAGACGACGATAGACTGATGTAACCACGCTGAGGATTGCATTTAGCGCCAGTCAAATATAAATAATAATATATATATTTTTTTTTAATAATATTTGTTTTTAAATGTTTTTATTGATAAATTGTTTTTAAAAATAAATAATTATTAAACTAAACTAAACGAATAAATAAATAAATAATGAATTATACCTTCAGGCTAAATGAAGCATGGCTCACACCCTGAAATGTGGCCCTTGCTTGTTCGAGGAAGTAACAGTTGATCCAAAACATTTCTGCGTGGACTGCTTGGAATATTTGTGCACGGATTGTGCACGAGAACATCGAAGACACAAGATATCACGTGGACATAAATTACTTGAAGAGACTGAACATCCTCAAGACGTTATCTTATTCGAAGAAATGAAGAAATTGTCGTAATGCCCAATACAGTATGACGTAGAAATTGATCAGTATTGTACAATACATAATGTTTTTATTTGCCAGCATTGTCTGAAAAATGAACACAGATCGTGTGACGATTGTATAGACCTTTCGGCCCTGCTGGAACAGAGATATGCGACAGAAAATCTTGACAAACTTATTATTTAGCTCCTGAGAAAATGTGAAGTGCAGCTAACTGAAACGATGAAACTATCAGAGACTGCCCGTTCCAATAGCAAAGAAGTAGCTCAATATATCAATACTTTTGTTGAGACCTTTAAGAAGAAAGTTGAAAACCTCGAGATGAAGTTGAATGTAAAACGTGAAAGTTTAACATCGCATGTGACGGAGTCTATTAAACGTTCTGAGCAAACATTGTCAAATATCGAAAAGAAAGCTTTACGTTATAAGAACCTTTTTGATTTAGCGTCAAAGTTTGGTTCGATGAAACATAAGGTTGTCCTTCAATTCTTGGCGTCAAAGTTGATGAAGGAATTAGAAGCAGATGACTGTATTAAGAAGAATTCAACTTTGATAATCAAATGTGTACACACTGTAAGCACTGAAGATATTGAAAACACGATGGACCAATGTAGTGTTAGCAAGAGCGTACAAACAAGGCTCCGAATTGTGCAGCGATGAAGCATTAGATGAAGATTCATTCAGATTCCCTGCTCCAAAAACGCACACTGTCGCAACACAAGTAGATGAACTGATTGATTTAAATACAAATACAGCAAAGAAGTCTCTACATGAAATGGAAATAACGTATTGCGGTATAAAACTATTGTTTTGTAAATGTAAACAAAAAGACGGGGTGCCTCCAATAATTGCTTTAGATGTATTAACGGGCGGTAGAATACTTCTACTACATAAGCAGATGATTAAGGTATATTCATTGAAACTGATTTTGTTATCATACTTCAACTTAAGCTGCACTGCATCCGACATGTGTGTCGTGGAAGACAACAATGACGGCGTGTTTACGGTTGCTATTTGTTATTGTTATGCAAGTAAGACAACGTTCTTAGAATATAATGACGGATTTTGTGAGAAAAATGTTATAAATCGCAATTGCAGTCTTGACAGCATCACTTTGCTTGGTATTCATTTGTAAGCTGTTCAGGGGAATAAAATCCTATTACTCGACGTCTCTACAGGTCACATGTGCTATGCTTTTGAAGATAAAAGGTGGGCAAGCAACGGATCAAAAATTCCTGTGACAATAAACAGAATTCAGGCGTGCAAAATTACCCGACAAATTGCAGTATCCTGTAACGAAACAGTTTTCCTCGTAAACATTGAAGATAGCGAATGTCAAAAAGGCACAGTACATGCAGTATGTCCGTTTGTTTGGAAATACACCAAATCTAATGACGACCAACCAGAAATGAAGTTCAATGAAGATGTTAAATGGTTTTCACAAGGGAATATGTACATTGCGAATAAACATGGTGTGTATCAATTTTGCCAGATAAATGGTAGTTTCAAAGAGAGAGCTCTGATTACAATGTGCGGAAACTATTCGTCAATAGCGATAGATGAACACAGGCATAGGATACTGGTTGGATATTCGAATTCAAATCTAGTACATGTGTACGAGTACAAATTACCAGCTGAAGTATTACCAATTGGAAGTTTGAAAAGTGTTTCAGTTTAAAAATTATTTAAAATATTGAACGGGAATATGTAAATTGCGAATAATCATGGTGTGTATCAATTCTGCCAGATGAATGGCAGTTTTAAAGAGAGAACTCTAATTACAATATGCGGAAACCGTTCGGCAATAACGAACGATGAACACAGGCACAGGATTGTGGTTGAATATTCGAATTTAAATCTAATACATGTGTACGAGTACAAATTACTAGGCGAAGAATTACCAATTGGAACTTTAAAAAGTGTTCGCGTTAAAAAATTATCCAAAATGATGAACGTTCTGATAGCTTCTTTTCGAGTGTACTATCTTTGTTAATATATAATTTGTGTATCTGCTTCATCACAAAGGTATCCGACAAATCTTTAAAATTGTGTACAATCGAATACATAACGTGTACACTATACCTTACATGTATATAGTGCATTAGAAAGTTATCCAATCCGAATAATTTTTTATACTCTTAAGACAACTATTAATATTATCATATTTGTATCTGGTACATTCAAATTCTATCCCATTCATGAAATGTGTATCTAGTGCATTCAAATTCTATCCTATTCATTAAATGTGTATCTAGTGAATTCTAATTCTATCCCATTCTTAAAATGTGTATCTAGTGCATTCAAAGTCTATCCCATTCATTAAATGTGTATCTAGTGCATTCAAATTCTATCCCATTCATTTAACGTGTGTCTAGTGCATTCAAATTATATACCTATTCTTAAAATGTGTATCTAGTGCATTCAAATTCTATCCCATTCATTAAAGTGACAGTTCGCTGAATATCGTTGTTTTGCATATAAATCGTATAGCGAGAAATAAACTTTACATAAATTCATTGCAATATATTTGTTATCAAGGTTGATATCGAAAACCTAGTCAAAATCGGGTTTGAATCGATAAAATAATATATAAATGATCATAAATGCATGCAATAGGCGAAAATCATTGCAGCGTTGGAAGTTATGCAAATTATATCTATATTTAGCTTTCGCTAAACATTATAAGCATATGAAAGATAAATACAAGTACATATATTTAGCAAAAACGTAGCGTTGCAACTCAGTTTCTGACTGTAACAAATTTATTTGCGTTTGTACTTACCTTCTCTCCGCTAAATTCGCCCGTATCCGCAATTTTGCTTGTTTAGGTTTGAATTAACGTGTCGAATCATGAATATTGCATCATGATTACATAAATATCGATAAAACAAGAATAATGTTGTATATATTCATACATGCATGAACTATACAGTATTTATCGTAGTAAATAAAGAGTAGCAAATAGAAGAAAGAAAATATGAGCACACAAGCGTTGTTATCATCTCTCGGAAAACTAGAAAAATACCAGTTTCTAGCCATAAGGTTTGTTTAAAAGAAGTTAAAAAAAATCAAAAGGGAAAAAAACAACAGCTTTTTTATTAAGTGTCCTTGAAAGAAAAATAGGCTTCATCGCAAACATTTAAACTTTTATTTTCAAATTTTCAAAAAAGGTGCAACGACATTATTGTTTCAAACGAACATTACAAAACCATGCTCCAGTCGAGAACTAAAAATGTTACATAAACTTTTGAAACGTATCTTACTTCGCAAACATTTACCTTAACATGCTTAAAAAGACGACTAATATGAAGTACATCGTTTGTAAACTAAAGCAATTGGGTTAGAAAGAGTTCATATTATTCACCTAAGAAATGACGTTCCGAATGATCTAGTTTTCAGATAGAAAAGTTCAATTCTGTAAACATAGGTTTAAATATGTGAAAATTATGGGAACTTCATAATTATAAAACTCATAGAAGAACAAACAATATGTTTAGATGGTAACTACACATATTAGGAAGGAATAAATCATGGTTTAATGCCTATAGTACATGGTGTGCATTTAAGCCCTGGTAGTTTGTTGTTATATTCCTGTAGGGATGCCTCAAGGTTCCATTTTTGATAGGGTGGACAATCGGCATACTGCAGGTTAACTTCAGAACCAATGTAGCGCCCATAAATCTCAAAATTGGCCACGCCCTAGTCGTTTCATGATACCTATGGACTTAAACAGTAGATAATTTGGAAAATATTATCTGAAAAAAAAGCCACAGAGCTTTAATATTTTATATGGTACACCAGATAGATGTCGTGTACACAGTTTGTTGAAATCATGCCTATGTAGTCTAAACGGACAACGCTCACATGATTTATGCATAAGCATACAGTAAATAACTTAAATAATAATTCTCTGACACCGCAAGGGTCAATTGGTTATATATTAAGTGTGTACATCGTATATGGGTCTTAATGAGTTCAAATTACGGGTCGATGTTGCTTTTTGTGTTAGTATACTATCGTAGATGTGACCTTTTTTAGTATGCTTTTCTAATTAAAACCATCGATTTTTATGTATTTCTTAAAATATATTCGATGCATTCTTGAAAGAAAAACACTTTTTGTTTTGATAAGAATATGTAACATTGTCAGTTGCTATGATATTTAACATTGATCAAAAAAAATAAATTCTACGTGTACTTACGAATGAGTTAATACTATGTGAATATTGTGTTATTGCCTTTATAAATACTGGCATGTATTTGCTTAAAAGATTCAATAAATCTTTCAAATTGAATATATTTTTTGTTTTGTGAAAATTGTATAGATATAATATTAAAGAGTGGGCTGTTTTCAGCTTACACATTACGAAACAACTTGGAAGAAGTCAGCGCTTTGATTTAACAACGCAATGACCCATATTAAAAGGGACGCTACTTTGGTAGTAAATAGCAGGAAGACAGAGTCATATTATGTATCGATTGACAAAAGGAAAATGTAAATCAACGTCTTACTAGGACACTTAAGGTTTGTTTAAATGTGTTTGTGTAACCATAACGTTTGGTTATAACTTGAACTATTGTGTTATTTCAGTTTAAGCTACTATGTATTAGTTAGTTGGAATACCAAAGTATGCATTTTCTGAAAATAAACATGTAACTGGATATGAGAACAGGTCGGCTTTATAATACGTGTTTACAAGTCCCTCAGCATAATTACAGCTGTTACGATGCAATGTTGAAAAGTGAAGACAGGTAAGTTCACTCTTATTCACATATATGAAGAGATACTCGGCGTTGAAATTAAAACTGATGTTATTTTGCCCTAAATATAGCAGCTATAACCAAACTTCTCAACAGTATGCTTAATGACATTTACTATATTGTATTTGATATTAACTCTTACCTGAAAAGCGAGCGTACTGATTCATGAATGGTCAGGCAAATTTTACAAATGAAAAATGTCAGAAAATAATTAGATCTACCAGAGTAAATGACAAATATTTTACATAAGATACGTGTATGTAGATCATACGAATAAAAAGTAGATCTAGTTAACTCATGTTAGATGAGTTAACTTAGATAAATTCATTTCAAAGTATTACAATTCTTCTGTCACCACATTTTACTTAAAGAAAGGTATCACCGGCATAATAAATCAAATAAAATGTACTGCAGAAGTTTTTATCTCAATTATAAGGTGCAATTATAACTAAGTCATAATAAATCGTACCACACGAGCACAATTTAACTAAAATATTATATCGATAACTAGTCTTTGACTTTATTTAAACTACATGTAGTTATTTGTAAAAGCGAATGGGTTTTAATATCAACATGTATTGCTATACTTGAAACTGTCGCTGTTAGTTTGCATTGCCTAAACCTTGCAAATTTGCTCAATTCGATTGTCAGTCAATGCCTCCGTTGCATATAATCAAAACAACGAATCTATGTACATTAGACAGCGAAACCGAAAAAAGGTACCAACTTGGTTTACTTTTCCATCAACCTTGAACTCACATCGCAACATGCGAAATCGATGTCGATGGTTTTATTCACCCGGTGACCGTGAGAAAGTGAGAAGACGTCGATAAATGTGTGATTTGTATATGCGTAGCTTTCGAAGATTACATGTGACCTAGATTAGTTGAGACAAGTATATTCAAAAACTTCCAGTGCACATACATTTATAGTTGAATCGCGGTTCCAATGTAATGCGAATTAATTATTATTGTATGTTTTATCAACTTCTCCAGTATACTTTGTCCGATCTATATTGTCCGGATACCGCAAGCTATACGTGTACAAACGAGAAAGCATTTTCGAAATTTTAACAAAAACAAACAATTCTTTAAATAAACAAGAAGTAAATATTCATGCAGAAACTGTAGAAACAAAACATAAAGCACATCACGCTCGATGTACGACATGTCAAATGATTCTGGAACGAGGGTAAACAATAGAAAATAATGACGATTGTTAACAATCAAGTTACAATGTATACAAATGTACATACAAATGTAACAAAACATTCTAGAACTTTGCAAAAATTATACGGTCTGCAAAATCGAAATATACATGTTCATTCACATTTACCTGTATTTCACCGCGAACCAACGAGGCCGCGGTGGTCCACCGCGATCATGGTGATCCACCGTGAGATCGATTTCCCGATAACGCCCGCGGTGTTCAGCCACTGTCGACGCGATCTATCATGATGGAAACACCTTCCGATCGCGGTGATTTTCCACGCTCACGAAAAATTGTCCACAGTGGGAGTGAGGTGGATGGCAGAAATCGCGCTAGACGTAGTGTAGTTCAACGCCGTGTGTCTTGTTTAAGGCAGTTCTTGTGGCTGGTCACAGTTAGCATAATATGATCTTGACCTGAACTCTAGGACACAAAAATAAGCAGTTCATGCAGTTTTGAAGTACATACTTTTAAAATCTAGTTATTCCTGAGTACTTTTAGAATATGTTTGCAAATAATTCAAAATTCCGCTCACAAATATTGCAATTATGTAAATTGCCGAGTTTAGAAATTGTTTACATATATTCGCAATTAATAACAATTATTACGATACTAGCTTCGAACACAATCAAGAACATGCAGGGCGACCTAACGCTAAATTGCTTTTGGGCCAGAAGTATGAATTTCAAGATCACCTTCACAAAAAACCAAGAGGGCCATGTTGGAGCTTTAGCGCTTACCAATCGAAGTATACTTGGCTCGGTGATATAATTTTCCTACACAGAACCACATTGCCTTTATATTGCCAAAAGAAACACTAGAACAGTGACTAGGGTTTAGTATGAATGAGTATTTAAAGTGGATTATAGAGTGGTAACAACATTTTTTTTTAAAGATTATACCCAATGACCTAGTTTTGGGACACACGTGGCCCAGATTTGGACTTTCTATAGAAAGATTTGGACTTTATATATATGGTCCAGTTGGACATGTTATTTTTGGGGACCTTTATTTCATTCAAAATAAAAACCTTAGAAATTTGCTACGCAGAGGCCCTAAGTACAGACTGCCTATTCCTGTTGATTTTGATGACTGCATTAAGAATATCGTAACATCCTTACATGATTATTGCACTAAATGGTGCAGGAAGGAAAATGCTGAAATTACTGCACTCAATGATTGGAAAACAAAAATATTTAGTATGGCCATGAATAAAATATGTTTTTATGATACACATCCTTTGGCCCTACCACATTCACCTAAATTTAATAAACAAAATCTCTGTAAATTGCTTGAAGACTTAAAATCTAAATTCGTCTTAGTTCCTGCTGATAAGGCTGCTAATAATGTTATCATAATATGACGAGTGTTTTATGTTCAAACTATTTCACAAGAACTTTCACAAACTACATCATATTGTGAGTACAATAAGCAACCTAATGAAATTATTACCGACCATATTGCCCAATGCATAAAGTTAAATGTAATAGTCAATATTACTGACAAGAAATTGCCATCACTTTACTGGATACCTAAATTACATAAGACGCCATATAAAAGTCGTTTTATCGCTAATTCAGTGTCTTGTACCACCAAACAATTATCTGTGTATCTTACATCTGCATTGAGTGCTATTAGATATCATATAGCTAAATTTTGTAATAAAGTTTATGAAAATAGTAATATTAACCTATTTTGGTCAATAAAAAACACCTTAGAAGTTATTGATAAAATTGAAAATAAAAAATATAAGGTGTCACAGGTAAGTACTCATGATTTTTCGACACTATATACAACGCTTCCTCACGCTTTAATAAAATCCAAACTTGTTTCTTTGATTGAAAAAACTTTTGCTAGAGAGAAATGTTTGTATCTAGCTTTAAACACTAAAACAGCTTTTTTTACTAATCAGATATTAGATAATTACATCATTTGGACTGGTCTTGACTTTTGTGCAGCACTTACTTTTCTTTTGGATAACTTGTTTGTTGAATTTAATGGTAAAATATTTAAACAAATTATTGGCGTTCCTATGGGTACTAATTGTGCGCCACTTATAGCTGACCTTTTTTTATTATGTTATGAAAGCGAATTTATGTTAGAATTATCTAAAACTAAGCAAGTAGATTTGATTAATTGTTTTAACCTTACTAGTAGGTACATTGATGACATACTTAATTTAGATAATCCATTATTTGAACAATATATTCACAAAATCTACCCAAAAGAACTAGTCTTAAATAGATCGTGTATATCCAATACAGACGCTGCGTATTTAGACTTACATTTAACTATTAATAATAATTTGATCAAAACTAGTTTATACGACAAACGGGACGATTTTAACTTTGAAATTGTAAATTTTCCGTTTCTAGATGGCAACATCCCTAAAGGACCTTCCTATGGTATTTACATTTTGCAGTTGGTACGTTATGCCAGAGCATGTTCGTGTATTAAAGATTTTAATGATCGTAATCTAATATTAACTAAAAAATTGCTAAAACAAGGCTTTTTGTATCATAACCTAAGAAATAAATTTGCTAGATTTTACTCTTAGTATGGTGATTAAATTTCAAAATATAATGTTTCTTTAAAATGGCATTTAAATAATGGAATCTCCCATCCATCATTTTACGGAGATGTTTTGAAGCGTGTCCGCAAATTAAAATATGTTAAACCAAATGTTCATATTAAACTTTTCAATTTAATTAACTTGTTTTTATCAAAAGGATACGATGCTTATGTACTTAAAAACACGTGTTTGATGGTTTTCGATTCACTATATCTTTCTTCCCTTAAAATTTGGAATCATTAGTGATATTATAGGCATTTTTCACTGTTGATTAAAATTGTGTCATTGTGTCGTATGAACAAATCTGCATGAATACTACATTATCGGCATTTTTCACTGTTGAATAAAATTGTGTCATTGTGTCGTATGAACAAATCTGCATGTAAACTACATTTGGACTCAAATCGTACATCAAATCATTTCTGTCTTCAGTTGTCAAAACACCTATATACTGTTTGATTCCAATAATGTCGCTTTAATGGAATTACCATTTTTATTCATTTGCTTCTTAATATTAAATCACCTAAACTTGTTTTATTAGTAGCACAGCCCCATTAATATTTTTATTTAGGACTGCCCTTGGAATTTGTTCACGTCATTATGGATTTTTGTGACGTCATACGACAGACTTTCCCAGTTGTAATCTACATGCATAGGTCATTGGGTTTATAACGTTCCATTTTATTTATATTTTCTCTCTGATGGGCGTTTCTTGTTTGATTTAATTATTTTTAATTTGTTTAGCAGTCACATAAACAACCAAGCTATGTAATATGGAATTTTTAAACCCATTATTGCTGCTTCTTCCTGTATTTGCGCGATGATTATCTGAGATATTAACTATATGATTCTATATTCTCAAATCTTTTCTATAAAGAAGGAATGTAGTTGACAATTGTTAATAGTTTTATTTGATCGTTCGTCAAAAAGTTGTAATTCTGTTACTCTTGTATCTTCAATGCAATTGAGTAATTAAATAGTAATTAAATTGAATGCGTTTTAATTCCCTTTTATTATTGTTTAATTTGAGTTACAATGCTATGACGTTAAATTTTATTAACACTTAAATGTATTATGAATATTGCTGGGCCAAGTGTGAGGTTGAGCGCTCTATAACCAGGTTTAAACCCCCAATGCTTTGCATTGACCGTTCCAAGGCGGTGACCCCAGCTTTATTCATATTTTGTGTTTATGTTGGTTTGTATTGTGCTGTATTGTGCTGTTTTGTACTGTTTGGGCAATCGGTCACTTGCCTTAAATAAAGGACCAACTAATTGTTTTTAATGAAAATTCAATACTGCTCCAGCAGCTGGAGTTTCACTTCTTTATATTGTTATCAAGATAAACAATCGAACCACGTTTCATCAGGTTTTAGTCATTCATAAGGCTTCACCAGTGTTAACAAAGTATTTAAAAGGTGTAACCTGGTAACCTAGTTTTTTGACAAACGTGACCCAGATTTGAATTTGGCAGAGATATTGTCACAATTAACATACTACCGAAGTTTTATCAACAGTAAGTAAAACACGCGGCATTTAGAGTGGAAATAAGCTTAAAATTGACGACGTTAGGTAAACGACGCAAGACAGATAAATATGGACTCCGGATATAGACTGACCACAATGGCACACCTTGAGCACTTGATACTCAGGTGAGCTAAACAGCAACAAAGAAAACACCTGTTTATGTTCAAAGACTTGTTCGAATGATTGTATTGCGGTGCAATTTTGTTTGCGGATTGCTTACATGAAGTAAAAGCTTGGGATCGCATTTTCCCCCACCCTTATCACGGGTACTGTCACTGTAGAAAACAGTATAGATAAACATATTATATATACTCTTAATAAATAGTAAATACCATTAAATATATCTTCAGGGGAAGAAAATCATGGCGCACGCGCTGAAATGTGGTCCTTGCTTGTTCGAGGAAGTAACAGTTGATCCAAAACATTTTTGTGTGGACTGTCGTGAATATCTGTGCACGGCTTGTGCGCGAGAACATCGAAGACACAAGGTATCACGTGAGCATAAACTACTCGGAGAGACTGAACTGCCACAAGACGTAACATTATTTGAAGAAATGAAGAAATTGTCGAATTGTCCCATACACCAAGACGTGGAACTTGACCAGTATTGTAAAAGTCATAATGTTTTGATATGCCTGCACTGTCTGAAAAGCGACCACAGATTGTGCGAAAATCGGGTAGACCTTATAATCTTGCTTGAAGATGAATATGCGTCTGAAAATTTACGTGAACGAATCATTGCGCTCAAGAGAAAGTGCCAAGTACAAGTAACCGAAACGATGAATTTATCAGAAGCTGCAAATACCAATGGCAAAGAAGTACAACAGCATATAAATACTTTAGTTGAGACCTTGAGGAAGAACGTTGAAAATCTAGAGAAGAAGTTAAACAAAGAACTCGAAAGTTCAATACTGCATGTGACGGAGCCTTTTAGACGTTCTGAGCAAACACTGTCAAGTATCGAAAAGAAAGCTTTGAGTTATGAGAACCTGTTTGATTTAGCGTCAAAGTTTGGTTCGATGAAACAAAACGCTGTCCTTCATTTATTGGCATCAAAGTTGATGAAAGAATTGGAAGAAGACGAATTAATTAAGAAAAACTTAACTGTGAAAATAAAATGTGTACAAACTGTAAGCACTGACGATATTGTAAACACGATTAACCAATGCGATGTGTTGTTAGCAAGTGCGTACGAACAAGGCTCCGAATTGTGCAGCGATGAAGCATTAGATGAAGGCTCATTGATATTCCCAGCTCCAAAAACACGAACTGTAGCAACACAAGTAGAACAACAGATTGCTTCAAATACAAATACATCACGAAAGTATTTATGTGAAATGAAAATAGTGTATGACAGTATAAAGTTATTGCTTTGTGAATGTAAACAAAATGACGGGGTGCATCCTGTTATTGCTTTAGATGTATTAACGGACGGTAGAATACTTCTACTACATAAGAAGATGATAAAGATATATTTAATGAAACTCAGTTTGTTGTCATACTTAAACTTAAGCTCCATTGCAAAGGACATGTGTGTCGTGGAAGAAAAAAAGGACGGTGTGTTTACGGTTGCCATTTGTTGTGGGTTTGTGGGCAAAAAAATAACGTTCTTAGAATATAATGATGTATTTCGCGAGAAATATGTTATTGATTGCAACGGTAGTCTTGAAAGCGTCACTATGCTAGGTCATCATTTGCTAGTTGTTCATACGAACGGAATCCAGTTGCTTGACATCTCTACAGGTCATGTGTGCTATGCTTTTGACGAAAAAAGGCGGGCACGCGACGGATCAAATATTTCCGGGAATATAAACAGAATCCGGGCGTGCAAAACAACCAAGAAAATTGTGGTAGCCTGCCAAGATACTCTTTTCCAGGTAAAAATAGAGGATGGTGAATGTCAGAAAGACACAGTGCATGCAGTATGTCCGTTTGTTTGGAAATACAGAAAAACTCATGACGCCCAACCGGAAATTAAGGACATCAGAGATATTAAATGGGATTCGCAAGGGAATATTTACATTGCAAATGGGCATGGTGTGTATCAATTTTTCCTGATAAACGGAGTTTTCAAAGAGAGAGCTCTGATTACAATGTGCGGAAACTGTTCAGCAATAACAATAGATGAACATAGAAACAGGATAGTGGTTGGATATTCGAACTCAAATCTAGTACATGTGTACGAGTACAAATAACAAGCTGAAGAATAGCACGCGATAATTCTTTTGGTATATTTACCGCCATAGACAATTCCGAAGAATGAAAACATTTGAAAAAGTAATCTGCGACCTAACAAATGCCATTCACTTCGTATTAGGTTCAGTTGGAACTTTAAAAAGTGTTCGCGTTAAAAAATTATCCAAAATAATGAACGTTTGGATAGCTACTCGTCGAGTATACTATCTTTGGGAATATATCATAGGTGTATCATCTACATTACAAAGATATCCGCCAAATCGGTAAAGATTTGGATAATCGAATATATAACTTGTATAAACCATACCATACCATATATGTATATAGTGCATGAGAACGTTATGCAATCCGAATAACCTTTCTATAACTCTAAGACACGTGTTAATATTATCATATTTGTATATAGTGCATTCGAAGTCTATGCCATTAATTAAATGTGTAAAACTCTTGTACATGTATTAACCATTTTGTGTACGTATTTAGTGCATTCGGCAGTTATCCAACTCTCTTTTGGATATTCTAGCATCATGTTTGTATCAACTGTATGTAAATGTTACAAAATTCTTTTAACTTTTTGATACTATGGTACATATTTACACCATTTTCATGTATATATCTTGTGATTTAAATTGTTGTCCGATTCATTGAATTGTGTGGTACTATAGTACGTGCATATACCATTTCATGTCAAGATCTAGTGTATTTAGTAGTTACTCGATTCATTTTATTTTTTATTCGATAGTATATATATATATATATATATATATATATATATATATATATAATATAATTTCATCTATATAGTGCAGTAAATTGTTATTTGATTCATTAAACTTTTTGATACTACTATATCTATTTACATATATAGAACAGTTTCTATAAATATGATACATTGTCTATTTCATGCTTTGCGGTGAATGGTAGGAGGAATGGATAATGAAGGTAAATGACTACCCAATCATTGTCGCTGCGGGTCTTTTGAAATGAGAACGTTTTTCATTTAACTTTATGTTTTTTGGACTTTATTTAGTGTCGCTAGCTGTTACATTTTGTTTACTGCGTCGTTATATCGATGTCGGCATACCCTTTCTATTTCCCGGAATACACGTTCTAAGATTATTAAAGTTATCAACCTCCCTTGGGCAAATGTGCACAAGATCCGTTGCTTATATTTTGGAGTTATTGCCCCTTTGTTAATTTAAATACTTAATTTTGTTTGAACTCTGAGACTAATGAAGCTATCGGCATAAATTCGTGGGTGTATATTTTGATGAGGGAAATTGCTATGCACAAGACTCATTACTCTGCAACTTATACTATTTGCGTTATTGCCATTTGTTAATGTTTATACTCTATTGTTCTTTAGAGCATGATTCTAAAAGTTGTTAGCGTGCAAGGTGTATGGCATAATCGCTAATAGTTCTCGGGCGTCAAGCGACACCTACAACTCGTGGGGTTGTAGTTTAATACATGTACGTGTATTTTTTTTGATGATTTAGTGAATAAACTTATTGTCATCGTTGAGATCAGCATGTCAAACAGCACAACACTACAAACAATAATTTAATAAAATATATAATTGAGCATCAACGATGAAGAAACTAATTAAAAGCATTTTCCCACTAAAACACTAAATGAAATGTATTTGATAATTAATTATCGTAAAATTCATGAGAATAAAGCAACGATTTCAAGTCTGACTCGAGTATATCAATTAAGTAACATTAGAAACATATAGAAAAATAATTAACTGTGTTTAAATAGATATTATTAACCCTGTAGCTCGTGTTCTGTAAATTTTAAATAAAATCTTTTCAGTTATATATGTATGTTTTTATAGCTTGAAAAGACACACATTTAATTACCATAATGTTGGTAAATTATGAAATTAAAGTGGATTTACAATAAAATAACAGTTACATTTTGTAAGTTAAAGTGGACTGTTCATTGCAATGCCTGCGACTGTCGGGCCAAGTAGGAATGTACAACTGGCATGCCTAGAGGGAATGTACGAGTTGTTGCCTAGTTCGAATGTACAACTAGTATGCTTAGAAGGAATGGCCTACTGATACGATCTTATAGAAAGGTATATCGTACAGAACTATACAACCGATGAGAAATATACAATGAATATTCCCGTTTGGAGTTCACGACTTGAATGTCTAGTAATAATCTACAATTTATATATTTTTAAACTTTTAACTACTAATTTTTAGGCCGTACAATAAAGTGACGGTTGAACTTGCAAAAACATGATGTAAGAGAAAAAATAGTCTGGTGATTTAAAAGTGATATTATAGGCATTTTTCACTGTTGAAATGAGCTTAAAAGAATTAACAGGTCAAAATAGTTAGTTAAAATATGGTTACTGACCAATTATCTGCAACTCATCTTGCTTCCAGTTGTTTATAAAAATAAATATTATTTTCGATATTTTACATTACTGGTGAGTCCTCTAAGCCGAAATGATCTGTAAAACAAAATAGTGTCTTTGTGTCGTATGGACGAATCTGCACTAAAACCAAATTTAGATTGACATCGTAAATCGAATTATTTCTGTCGTCAGTTGTCAAAACGAAAGTACGGTTGATATTCAAATGCATTATTTTTCTCTTTCCGGGATATTGTTTTGATATTTTGATGCTGCATTAACAAATATAAGTGTATATGAAGTGAAAACACCCAAAATAAATAACGGTTGCGATAGACACCTATCAACTGATAGATGCCATAATATCACTAAGATATTGGAACTGTAATACGACATTTCAAAGTTTATGAAACACGTTTTCGAACCATTAATGATTCTCCGACATTCCTAGTCGTGAAACCATTATCTACTCCCCTTTTCACTAAAACATTAATTTCACATTTTAATCTGATTTACACAAATACCGATAAAACAATAATTATTTTGTATCTATTCATACGTGCATGGACTATATATGTATTTATCGTAGTAAATAATGACAAACAAATAGAAGAAAGAAAATATGAGCACACAAGCGTCGTTATCACTTCGCGGAAAACCAGAAAAATACCAGTTTCTAGCCATAAGGTTTGTTTAAAAGAAGTAAACAATCATCAGAAGGGAAAAATACAACAGTTTTTTGTTGTATTTATTACGTGTCCTTGACCGAAAAAAATAAGCTTGATCGCAAACATTTTAAATTTCATTTTCAAATGCAAGGTGCAACGACATAATTGTTTCAAACGAACATTATAAAACCATGCTGCAGTCGAGAACTAAAAATGTTACATAAACTTTTGAAACATATCTTATTTCGCAAACATTTACCTTAACATGCTAACAAAGATGAATAATATGAAGTACATCGTTTGTAAACGAAAGCAATTGGGTTCGAAAGAGTTCATATTGTTCACCTAAGAAATGAAGTTCCGAATGATCTAGTTTTCAGATAGAACAGTTCAGTTATGCAAACATAGGTTTAAATATGTGAAAATGATGGGAACTTTATATTTAACTCATAGTAGAACAAGCAATATGTTTAGATGGTAACTACGCATATTAGGGAGGAATTACTCATGGTTTAATGCCTATAGTACATGGTGCGCATTTAAGCCCTGTTGGTTTGTTGTTATATTCTTGTAGGGATGCCTCAAGGTTTCATTTTTGAGAGGGTGGAAAATTTGCCTACTGCAAGTAAACTTGAGAACAAATGTAGCGCCCATAAGTCTCAACATTGGCCACGCCCTATGGAAACCTATTGACTTAAACAGTACAAAACTTAGAAAATATTATCTTAAAAAAGCCACAGAGCTTTAATATTGTATATGGTACACCAGATAGATGTCGTGTACAAAGTTTGGTGAAAACATGCCCATGTAGTCTAAACGGACCACGCTCACGTGATGTATACGTATACGGTAAATAACTAAAATTAATTTCTCTGAGACCGCAAGGTTCAGTGGGTTATATATTAAGTGTGTAAATCGTATTTTGGTCTTAATAAGTTCAAATCAAGGGTCGATGTTTCAGTTTGTGTTAGTATACTATCATAAATGTGACCGTTTTTTTTAGTATTTTTTTCTAATGAAAACCATCGATTCGTTTGTATTTCTTAAAATAAATCCAATGCATTCTTGAAAGAACAACAATATGTGTCTTGAGAAGAATATATAATTGTGCCAGTTGCTATGATATTGAAGATTGATCTAAAATTTAAATTTACGTGTACTTACGATTTAATACTCAGTGAATATTGTGTTATTGCCTTTAGAAATACTGGCATGCTTTTGGTTAAAAGATTCAATAAACCTTTCGAATAGAATATGTTTTGTGCTTTGTTAAAAATTGTATGTTTCAGTTGACTGTTTTCAGCGTAACGCATTACGAAACAACTTGGAAGACGTCAGCGCTTTGATTAACAAACCGAATGACCTATAATAAAAGGGAAACTACTTTGGTAGTAAATAGCAGGTAGACAAAGGCTTATTATGTATCGATAAACAGAAGGAAAATATAAATCAACGTCTTATCAGGAAACTTAAGGTTTGTTTAAATGTGTGTGTATTACAATTACGTTTGGTTACAACTTTAACTTTTAGTGTTATTGCAGTTTTAGCTATTGTGTATTAGTTAGTTGGAATACCAAAGTATGCATTTTCTGAAAATAAACATGTAACTGGATATCAGAACAGGGCGGCTTTATAATACGTTTTTACACACAGGTGGTTAGCGTGTGGCTATGATATTAATTAGTGAAAACATCATTTTGAATGATAAATAATCATATTATAACGAAAAATTAACTTTTCTGAAAAAAAATATTTCACTATCAAATATATATATAACAAGGTATGCAACTCAAAATCAGCCCAAAACGGGGTGCATCGCTTTGAACAGCCATATCTTCATCAATTTTGCAGCGATTTTCACGATCTCGGTCTTATTCAACGCAGAAATGAATTTCCTTTCTGGAAATGTATATGTCTTGCAATATTTTTACAAATGCTGGGTCAACTTTTAAGAAATAACACGATACACAACACGCATGACCCAGTTGACAGTGATCATGTATTCTTTATGAATGAAATCTCCAGTTGTAAAGACACACCTCCGCATTGGACCAATGAAATCACTCGTATGTTTAAAATGTCAGTTAGTTGAAATGTATGTAAACAAAGGTTTCAAACGGCGCTGGACAGTTAGTCTTGATGCAGAATGTAACGACAAGAACGGTAATAATGTTTTTTCATACGTTTTATTGAATTATGGTATCGAACTACATGAACTTTATAGGGAAGTTGCCCTTTACTCCGTGAAGATTTCAGTCTTAAAGACAGCATGATCACTGTCAACTGGGTCATGCGTGTTGTGTATCGTGTTATTTCTTAAAAGTTGACCCAGCATTTGTAAAAATATTGCAAGACATATACATTTCCAGAAAGGAAATTCATTTCTGCGTTGAATAAGACCGAGATCGTGAAAATCGCTGCAAAATTGATGAAGATATGGCTGTTCAAAGCGATGCACCCCGTTTTGGGCTGATTTTGAGTTGCATACCTTGTTATATATATATTTGATAGTGAAATATTTTTTTTCAGAAAAGTTAATTTTTCGTTATAATATGATTATTTATCATTCAAAATGATGTTTTCACTAATTAATAGCATAGCCACACGCTAACCACCTGTGTTTTTACATGTCCCTCAGCATAATCACAGCTGTTACGGTGCGATTTTGATTGCGGATTGAAAAGTGAAGACAGGTTAGTTCACTCTTATTCACATATATAAGAGACAATCGGCGTTAAAATTAATTCTGATATAAGTTTTGCCCTACATATATAGCAGCTGTAACCAGCCTTCTCAAACATGTGATTAATGGAACACGTTAGATCTACTATATTGTATTTGATAATAACTCTTTCCTGAAAAGCGTTCATACTGATTCATGAAAATTTGACAAATGAAAAATGTCAGGAAATAATTAGATCTACCAGAGTTTATTAAAAATGTTATATATAAAACAAGTGTATGTAGATCATGCGAATCGAAAATAGATCTAGATTACTTTTGTTAGATGAGGAAACTAAGATAAATTCATTTCAAACCACTACAACACTTCTGTCAACACATTTTACTTAAAGAAAGGTATCACCAGCATAATAAATCAAATAACATATACTGCAGAAGTTTCTATAAAGGTGCAATAATAACTAAGTCTTAATAAATCGTACCACACGAGCACAATTTAACTAAAAAATTACCACTGAACAGTAAAAGTATATTGTTTTAAATTGCCTTTGGTGTAAACTATTGGTTTAATGATTCTTATTAACGCAATTGACACACAGTCGTATGATATGTGCAGAGGAAACTCTCAAGTTGGAGATTTGTTATTCACAACTCGATTACTTCACTGGTTGGAAAGTAAAATATTGCCATACCATGTTTACACAATGATTATAGGAAATAAAAATTCGACCACATTTAAGGTTACTTATCTTTTTCATTTGCATTTGAACAATAGCAGACGTCTACATTTTAAAATAATGATTTAAAGCATACGCTGTAAGCAATTTCTATTTAAATGTGTAGACTTGACGCACATATAAGTTATTTATTTATCATTTTGACATTTGCATTTAACAAAACTGGAAAATAAATGCAATATTAAGACGTATCAAATCACATGGGTGAATGGGCCTTTTTGGTAACGAACATAATTATCTAAATAATGGATCGGTTTAATATTACTTGTAATGTAAAAAAAATCAACATAAAAGTTAATACAAGTGATGAATACATATGGGGTTCACGTCGTTATGTTTATCTGTAGTACGTGATTTCTCCAAGTGAAAGCGCACAGTATGTATTTGGCTGGTTTGCTATGACATAAATGCATAAGTAAATAAGACGGGTTTTCCTTTTAAAAATGTGCTGATTGAAAATATTAAAACAATAGTCACCTCTTGAAGTTTTATAAGGGACCTGCGAACATAAAATGGTTGCCTCCTTAACGCTTCCTGTGTTTAACACTTTCCATGAATGGGCTTCCCGCTGTTCACCGATGTTTCTTCGGGTTTTATGCTTACTGAGGCAGGACTGCGCGCAGGTTTAGTTTCACTTATTGGTCGCACTCAAACATACTACCGCTACATAGAAACCTACTTACTAACCCCTACACAAGTGAATACAAAAGTTTGTAAAGCTTTCTGTGTATGCATTCAACGTGCTGATTACAATATAAACTTGTTAAATAATACGTTCCCTTTTGGAAGGTATATCGATAAATTGTCTTTGACTTTATTTAAACTACATGTAGTTATTTGTAAAAGCGTATGGATTTTAATATCAACATGTATTGTTATACATTAAACTGTCGCTGTTAGTTTCCATTGCCTATACCTTGCAAATTTGCGCAATATGATTGTCAGTAAATGCTTCGGTTGCATATAATCATAGCAACGGATCTATGTACTCGCCTTCATTAGACAGCGACGTCGAAAAAAGGTGCCAACCTGGTTTACTTTTCTTTTACCCTTAAAATCACATCGCAACATGCGAATTCGGTGCCTATAGTTTATACGCCGTTTGTACAGTATTCTTTAGATGTTAAGTAGACGAGCAGACGTTGATAAATATGTGATTTCTTTCGGCGTAGCTTTCTACGATGACATGTGACCTAGATTAGTTAAGGTAATACTGCAGCTGGAGATATATAAATGCCAACTAATAGTGTGCAAATTGTCTCATTTTTAGAGAATTCAAACTTACAACTATTGTTTGATATCCAACAATAACATACATTTGTACATTTGTGCATTAAAATTGACTTTATAATGTACAGAAAAGTTATGAATACATTTTCCACGATACTTTAACTGAATATAATACTGAACACTATAACCGATTGATGATTGCGTACGATAAACGGAACGTTGTATACATTCACATTATGAAACCAGTATTGTTTTAAAACGACTACAAAGCTCTGTAAATATTATTAAGCTCTAATTTACTTGGCCTTTGTCGATCGAAACTTAAAATTGCCTGTTGTGCTCGCGTCCCGGCTTCCTTTTCGATATAAGTAAATAAATGATGAATTTATATTCAGAAACTTCCAATGCACGTAAATTTTAATCGCGTTTCCTATGTATTGCGAATTAATTATCATTGTGTGTTTTGTCAACTTCTCCTGTATGTTCTGTCCGATCTATATAGTTTAACATATTTCCATAACATGAAGTGAAATTGACGAAAGAAATATTTTAATACCACACAATGGTATCCATACTTTTGTTTATCTGCAGCACGAATACGATTTTGGCATTTCTAGTGACAAGTATAGTATATTATTTACAATAAATATGTTTGTTTTTAATTTTCAAACAAAGTCATTTACAAGTTTGTTTTTGTTAATTACTAGCATTCAGGTTTCGTATGGAGAAAAAATGGGTTGAATTAAGTCCTTTATTCACGATACAGATGTGAATGTCTGAAATTATTTCAAATCTATTTTATGTCATATATGTAATGTTAAGATGTTCGAAGAATCTAGGGTCCGGGATGTTTTTTTTAGCGATGACCGAACACTCTGGGAGTGCGAGAGTCACGTAACTGATCATTGAGCTGTCATGCTTTATTTTTGGGCAAAACTAACATCCCAATAGTTAGTTCAAAACCGTTTTTTAAAGGCAGCTATTGTGTCTAGTCACAGTTAGCATAATAGGGTCTTGACCCAAACTCTGATACACAAGAGTAACAGTTGATGCAGTTTTGAAATATCTACTTTTAAAACTAGATCTATGTCACTTGCTAGTTAATCCTGATTACTTTTAGGATATGTTTGCATAAAATTTAACATTCAGCTCACATACATTGCAATTATGTAAGATAATTACTGAGTTTTCAAATTAATTCACACTATTTGCAATTGATGACAATGCTTATTATACGATCTTCCCTTTTGGGGGACCAGAAAGGTAAATGTCAATATAACCTTCACAATAAAACCAAGGAAGGACCTTAAGCACTCATCAATAGTAGTACTTGACTTGGTGACCGAATTTTTCCTCCACATGACCATATGGCATATATATTTTCAAAGGAAAACCTGACATTGACGAGGGTTTAGTACATGAGTCCTTATTTTTGCTTTTAGAATGATAACACTATTTTTCTAAGATTTTACTCGGTGACACATATGACTCAGATTCGAACTTTGCTTATATTGTCAATATAAACAATCGGATCACGCTTCATCAAGATTGAGTCATTCGTGTGGCTTTCAAAAGTGTTAACAAAGTTCTAAACATATTTTACCTGGTAACCTTGTTTTTTGATATACGTGACCCAGATTATAATCTGGCCTAGATAATGCCATGATAAAAATATACCGAAGTTTTATCAAGATTTAGTAAAACAAAATGGCCTATAAGAGTGGTCACAAGCTTACAATTGACGACGTATGGCAAACGACACACGACAGACGAAGATTGACGCCGGATAAAGACTGACCAAAAATGCACACCTTGAGCACTTGATGTTGAGGTGAGCTAAACAGCAACAAAGCAGCAAACATCTGCTTCTGTTTAAAGAATTTTTCGAATGATTGTATTGCGCTGAAATTTTGTTTGAGGATTGTTTACCTAAAGAAATCCTTTGGATTGCATTTTCGCCCAGTCGGATCCAGGGCGCTATCATTGTAGAAAAACATTTTAGATATACTTAATATAAAAAAGAACAGTACATGGGAAGTAATAAATAAATAAATAAATAAATACATAATAAATAAATAAATATATATATATATATATATATATATATATATATATATATATATATATATATATATATATATATATATATATATATATACCTTCAGAGGAAGAAAAACATGGCGCACGCGCTGAAATGTGGTCCTTGCTTGTTCGAGGATGTTACAGTTGATCCACAACATTTCTGTGTTGACTGCTTGGAATATCTGTGCATGGCGTGTGCACGAGAACATCGAAGACACAAAACATTACGTGAACATAAATTACTCGGAGAGACTGAACTGCCACAAGACGCAACATTATTTGAAGAAATGAAAAAATTGTCGCATTGCTCCATACACGATGACATTGAACTTGACCAGTATTGTAAAAATCATAATGTTTTGATATGCCTGCATTGTCTGAAAAACGACCACAGATTGTGTGAAGATCGGATAGACCTTACAAAATTGTTGGAAAATGAATATGCGTCTGAAAATGTACGTGAACGAATCTTTGAGCTCCAGAGAAAGTGTCAAGTACAACTGACCAAAACGATGGAATTATCAGATGCAGCAAATACCAATAGCAAAGAAGTAGAGCAGCATATCAATACTTTAGTTGAAACCTTGACGAAGAACGTTCAAAATCTAGAGAAGAAGTTAAACGAAGAGCGCGAACGATTAATATCGCCTGTGACGGAGTCTGTTAGACTTTCTATGCAAACACTGTCAAGTATCGAAAAGAAAGCTATACATTATGCGAACCTATTCGATGTAGCGTCAACGTTTGGTACGATGAAACATAATGTAGTCCTCCATTTCGTGGTGTCAATGTTGATGAAAGATTTAGAAGCAAATGATTTACTGAAGAAAAATTCAACTGCGAAAATAAAATGTGTACAAGCTTTCAGCAGTGAAGAGATTGTAAACATGATGGGTCAATTCAGTCTAGCGTCAGCATGTTCGGACGAACAAGGCTCGGAATTATGCAGTGATGAAGCATTAGAAGAAGATTCAGTGAGGTTCCCTCCTTCTAAAACACGAACTGTAGCAACACAAGTGGAAGAACTGGTTGATTCACATACAAAAACATCAAAGAAGTCTCTACATAAAATGAAGATATCTTATAATAATGTAAAATTATTGCCTTGTGAATGTCTTAAAAGGGACGACGAATTTCCTCCAGTTATTGGTTTAGATGTATTAACGGACGGCAGAATACTATTACTTCATGAACGTATGATAAAGGTTTATTCATTGAAACTGGTATTGGTTTCGAAGTTAAGTTTCGATGTCAATAGCTATGCTAAAGATATGTGTGTTCTGGAAGACAAACAAGACGGCGTGTTTACAGTTGCACTTTGTTTATATCGCCTTTGTAATTGCCAAATTACAGTGATGGAATATACTGGCGGATTTTGTGAGAAATACACTATAAATTGTAAATACTACTTTAAAAGCATCACATTACTTGGTCATCATTTTTTAGTAGTTGGATCAGGTCCAATCCAGTTGCTTGACATTTCTACTGGTCGTGTGTGTTATGCCTTCGACGATACAATGTGGGCAAGCAACGGATCAAAGATTGATACGAACATAAACAGAGTCAGAGCTTGTATAGCAACAAAGAAAATTGCACTAGCCTGCAGTGACACAGTTTACCGAGTAAACATAGAAGATGACGAATGTCAAAATGACACATTGCATGCCGTATGTCCGTTTGTTTGGAAATACGAACAAGGTCGTGACAGCCGACCAGACATAAAAGGAAACAAAGATGTTAAGTGTGATTCGCAAGGGAACATGTATATTGCAAATACGTGCGGTGTGTATCAATTTTGCCCTGAGGATGGTCTATTCAAAGAGAGACCTTTGATAACAATCCGTGCAAATTGTACAGCAATAGCAATAGATGAACATAGGAACCGGATAGTGGTTGCTTGTTCGAATTCGACGAATTCAAATCTCATATACGTATACGAGTACGAACTACCAGCTTCAGAATAGAACCTGATTAAGTCAGTCTAGATGTTCGTTACATTGATGAAAAACTAGACTGACTAGACTGACTGTGTTAGTGATCTGCATTCGGCTGGTGTTTTGACCAGATTACGAGTCAGTAAATTCTACCGCAGAAACAATCTTATAAGTTAAATGCGAAGAAACTTATACATTGAAATTGCTCTCAAGATCAGTTTTAAACATTGTTTATATAACATATTATTCGAGGAATTTTAGTTTGTGATAGCTTATACTCGAGTTCATGTACTTTGTGAATATATCAGATACATGTGTGCATTTATATGATACACGAATCTTCTGCTTAAAAAATGTATCCGCCGTTTCAATTAACTTTTGGAGAACCTAGTAAACATGATTATACCATACTATATATATATATAATCTTATGTATAATAACTTTTGGATACTGAACAACATGTATAAATGTTATCATTTTTTGGGGTATTTAGTGCGATGAAACGTTATCGGATTCATTTAAGTTGTAAAACTTAAACTTGTCAAATTACATGCATAAAGTAAATAATACCTTTTATGTATGTATCTAGTGCATTATTCAAACTAATTTATCTTGTGAAAACTCTTGTTAATGTATACATCATTTCATGTTTGTAACAAGTGCATTAAATGATATCCAATTCCGTATCGTGTTAATACCATAGGATATGCATACGCCACTCAAAGTGTGCATGTAGTGCATTAACATTTAATACGATTAATTTATCCTTTGAAAGGTCCTAAATTGTTTGTGAATCTCCGTATTTAATTTGTTTGATCTCTAAGGCTATAAAACTAACTTTCTGGGAATGAAAAGTGCAATGTACAAGAACCGTAACATTGCACGTTATACGTTTAAAAAAAATGTATTTCCTTTTTTGTTAATGCAAATACTACATTGTATTTGTTTTGTTTGGAGCATACTTCTAACACTTGTTAGTCTGCAAGGTATGTGGCATAATTTCCCATAGTTCCCGGGATGTCAAGCGACATCTCCGACACTAGGAGTTCTTGTTAAATACATTTACATGTATTTGTTTTGTGGAAAACATAAATAGCCTATTGTTATTGCAAATATGTTCCAGTCAATTATCAAAACCACAAAACATAATTCAGTAAAAAGACATTAGGGAACATCAACGATGAAGAAACTAACTGGAATATCTTTTTCCACTACAGAAGTGAGAAATGTGTTTAATAATTGATTAATTCAGTTTAGTTGAAACCTTTACATTTTAGCTCGATTGCATAGAAAGCCTTAGGCCTATTTGAAACGCTATCGAGTCAGTTTCCTCGGACTAGAACTAGTAAAAAAATCAACACAATTATATAGTCGGACTTCATTGTTTTGGGTAGGTAACATTTGGAATATTAACGTACTGTTTTTTAGATATAATATTCTGTGAAGCTCGTTTGCTGTAACAAAAAGTTCTAAAATACCGTATTTTTTCAATTATTAGTTAATATTGATGAAAATATCACGACTGGTATATTACATTACTTGAAAAAAGTTAATATTTTCAGTATATTCTGTAATAAAATTTTGCGATGTGAAATCGAAAGTACATCATGAAAATAGGTGACATAACGATATACACACTATAAATAACGCAAGTAGATTGATAATTTTATATATAAAATATATACATTTCGCTAAGCATGCACAATTTGCATTCCTGGGTTTACCACGTGACGATGATGATCAATTTAATTGCGTTATATATAGTTACCTGGGACCTGTAGCCTGTAAATTTATTACCGAATATACTGAAAATATGAAAACTTGTTTCAAGTAATGTAATATACCAGTCGTGATATTTTAATCAATATAAACTGATAATTGTAAAAAAAAAAAAAGGTATTTTAGAACTTTTTTTCGTCAATCGCGGTTGACGGTCCCTTTAAAATCTTCCACTGATATGCCTTTATCGTAGTAAATAAAGTGTAACAAATGGAATAAAGAAACTATGGGCACATACGCATTTGTTACCATCTTTCGGTGAACCAGAAAAAAATCTTTCTCTTGTCATAAGGTTTTTGTTAAAAGAAGTACAAAAAGAACAACAACAGAAGAAACAGTGTTTTCTATGATGTATCCTTTACCAAATAAAAATTCAGCTTCACCGAAAAAAAATTAATGTCATTTTCAATAGCAAGGTGCGAAAACTTCTGTGTAAAATGAATATCAAAACGCCATATTGCAGATGAGAACATACGATTTTACATAAACTTATAGAACATAGCCTTCTTCGTAAACAATTACTTATACTTGCTTACATGTATGAAAAATATGTAGTAGATCACTTGTAAACGAAAGCAAATGGGTTCGAAATAGTTTATATTGCTCACTTAAGAAATGACATTTTTTCGAATGACCTAGTTTTCAGATAGAAGTGTGAAGACATAGGTTTGACTATGTGAAAATGATGGTTACTTCATCATACTCAACTCATTGTATAGCAAGCATTATGTTTAGATGATAACTACGCAGAGCAGGTTGCAATTACTTATAGTTTAATGCCTAGAGCAAATAATGTGGAATTAATCCCAGGCAGTTTCTTTACATATTCTTGTAGGGGTTCCTTAAGGTTCCATTTTAGCGAGGAGAGAAAGTTAGCATACTGCAGATTACCATGAGAACCAATATGGCATCCAAACGAGTTGTTTGTATTAAATGTTATCGGAATTCAAGGTAAATGTCCTTTCCAAAGTGTGACCTAAGTCTTTCAAAACTGGACACGCCCCTAGGGTCACATGATAAATATAGACTTTAACAGTAGATAACATAAAATATATTCTTTGAAAAAAACACACAAGCCCCACACCTTAAATATTTGATATGGTACATCAGATTAATGTCGTGTACAACGTTTGTTGAAATAATGTCCCTGTAGTCTAAACGGACCACTCCCACATGATTTAAACATACTTATACATTTAATAACTTCAAAAACCATTCTTTTTCTTCTTTGAAACCGCACGGGTCATGGGTAAAATGAAATCGTATATGGGTCTTAATTACATGCAGTTCAAATATTGGTTGATGTTTCAGTTTTTCTTAGTGAACTTTAATAGAGGTGAAGGCTTTTTAGTGTTATTTTTTTCTTATTTAAACATTCTAAACGTGTGTATATGCTAGACATTCTTAAAAGAATAGCAATATGTGTCTTGATATTGCAAGTTCTATGATATCGAACAGTAATCTAACATTTTTAAATTCTGCGTGTACTTACGAATGATAATATATCGATTGAACTGTTTTCTTTAAAAAATAATGGCATGTTTTGTTAAAACAAACTCAATAAACATTTCAAATATGTTTTGTGTTTGAATAAAAATTGTGTAGATATATTATAAAGAGTTGGCTGTTATCAGCGTAACACAGTTACAAACAACGTAAGTGCCTTCAGCGCTTTGATTAAGACAACGCAATGACCTATACAAACTGGAGACTACTGCATCAGTAAAGAGCCGGGAGACTGAGACATAATATCGATAAACGGAAGTGAAATGTAAATCAATTTCTTACAAGGTTTGTTTGAATTTGTTTGTATTACAAGCATTCTTGTTGATAACCGTAACTTTAACTGTTTAGCAGTTTTAACTATGTGTTTTTAATAACTAGGAATACCATGGTAAGTATGCATTTTCTGAATATGTTCATGTAACATGATACCGGAACAGAACGGTTTATCGTACGTGTTTACATACACGTATTTCGTATAAAAACAGCTTTAATGATGTTATTTTGATTTTGGATTGAAAAGTTAACACAAGTAAGTTCACTTATTAATCAAATATTTAAAGGGACAATCGGCGTTGAAACTAATACTGTCATTTTCGTTATACATATACAACAGCCAAAACCAGACATCTACACATTTGATTTTTCGAACACGTTTACCATTTTTGTTATCTGAGATTAACTCGTTCATGAAAGGCGAGCATATACCGCTTCATGCTTGTTCATGAATGGTTAGGTAAATGTGAAATACTGCAAACGTAGATATACCAGAGTAAATGATTTATTTTTAAAATCAGACAATTGAACGTAGATAATTCATATCGAAAGTAGATCTAGTTTCTTATGCTATGTTTGTTAAATAAGACAAATGCAACTAATTCGTAATAATTCGTGCATCACAACCACAACTTAACTATAAATAACAAAATCATAAAAAAAATCATTATTAAATTTCCAATTAATTAAACTTTTTGCTTCAATGATTCTGCCTTACGCCAATTACACAAAGTTAAATGCTGTTTTGAGAATACAACACTCAATTTAGAGATGTTTTCTCCGAGAAAGTATCACTTCACGTGTTCGAAAGTAAAATACAGCACGCAATACAATTTAAACAAAATGATAATAAGAAATTGAAATTCGACCAAATATTTTATTTGTCATTTTACCCATGAACTGTAATAAAATCTGTAACTGTGATGTTTGTATTTGTCATTTAGTGATTATCGCGACATTTGCATTTAACAATAGTGGCAAATAATAACCATGTTTTTGGACAGTAATGACCCATATTCTAACTTGCTTAGTTATCAGCAAAATAGAGATACATAATGTTTTCTTAAGATTGAGTGACATTATTGGCCATTAGACGTGTAACGAGCTACAATTGAAAACATACGGCACATGACGCACGACAGATAGCGATTGACGCCGGACATGGACTGACCTCAATTGCCCACCGTGAGTACCCTATACTTAGATCAGAAAAACATAAACAATGCTAACAACTATATCTGTTCATAAACATGTTCAAATGAATGTCTAGCGGTGAAAGTGTGTTTGTAGTTACTTACATGCAGATCAATCTTAGGATTGCATTTGTGTGTTACATAATGATAGATATTTAATTACAGATATATATTAATAACATGATAGGTGTGCAAAATATTTGGGCTTAATTCATGTACATACTAGTTCAAAATATTGGAAAGGTTTATCAATGGCAAAGAGATTAAAGAATAGTATTATTAGATATGGTGTATGTTTAACAACAAAAGGGGGTCGATGCTGTGTCACAGAGTGGTGTAATTTGAGTTAACAAAATGAAAAGTCGGTTAGATAAGAGAATCCGAGGGACCATATACTTCACATTGAGTTTCAATTAACGAAAGGGTCAGCATATAGACATGAGATTTGTATTACTTTACATAGTTATTGAAATAGCAGAGGTGAACGGGTCACCGAAAAGTCCAACCCATGCGAAAGACAAAAAAATCTTACAGGACATGAGGTCCTATAACTTTTAAAATATACAGGACCTCACCAGATTTTACCGGACCTTGTTCTTCTTTAACCAAATACCAGAGAATACCTTAAATAGAGTTTATTTGTATCATTATTTCGTTCACAATGTTTTACAATTCAAAATACATCATTAAATTGAAGCCATGGCCTGTCTTTTTTCCAAACCTCTTGAAATCCTCTTTCGTCACAGTTTTTCTTTTTCATAAGCCTTCCACCTCTTTTTATTTTCCTCTGCTCTTTGGTCAATACTCACCTGGCTTTTTCTTTTTTCGCCAGATTTAGCCCCGTCAAAATAACTTAGCAATGAAAATGACATTATGAGTCTGACAGTGACACACTTTACAGCAAGTTTTAGTGTTTAGTTAAAAAATAATAATCAGGCTCAGAAATTAATAGATTAAGACTTTACACAAATAAAAGGTATTGCAAAAACGTAAATCAAATACAATATGAAACAAAATCACCTGATAAAAAATACACGTATTCGCAACCGGTTGAAGTGCTGATTTTCGCTTTTAATATTGACACGGAACAGGCAAAGGTCGTATGGTTCCCCGCTTTCGCTTTACGATCATCACAAGGATTGAAACCAGTAAAATTCATTTCAACCAATCAAAAATTTGTTGTGTCGCTTACGTCACAAAACAATGCATAGCACTACGAGTTTCATTTTTTTTGTTACGTCAAAAGTAAAGATAGCAAGTTCGACTGGTTTGTAACAAATCTTTTTATTTCATCGTCAAACCGTCTATCAAAGTAGATTAATTCATACCAGTCAGTATTTTTTGACATATTCGTAGTTTCATTTTCATTTCCAACCAAAACAAAGTTTTACTTATTGTTTTTTTTCGTTTCGGACACGAGGACCGCCAGTTTCGGGAAAGATACCGGACCTCAGCAAATTTTATCGGAAATGTCCGAGGTCCGACGTCTTTCGCATGGGTTGAAAAGTCTTATTTGCATAGGTTAAACAAAATATTGCACCGACAAACATAACAGTAAAACTTAAATATCAATATAAAGTAATTAGATTTTGGAGTCTTTGGCAAGCATGTAAATACATGAATAAATAGTTTTTTCTAGTAGATTCCCCCAAGTCAACCAATCAGCAATAAGCACGTATAGAATTGACCAATCGAAGTTATAATTGAGTTTGATGATGTAAATGTTTAGTCATAAGAGAACAGACCGCGCTGAGATCTTGAGGTGTACGGATCGAGGAAGATCCAATCATGTAGCTATTGATCAGACTATTTTTGTATAACTGGAAAATAGTAGTTATGTTAGACATTAAATTGGACTAGAAACTGATATATGGTTTTGTTGAATATTTCATCCCACATTATGCAGAGAAATTAATATTAATAGAAAGGGACGAACTTGTCCCATGCGCGATACAGCAAAATGGTAGTTAATGCAAATCTCGTCATCATGGCGATACGCGCATGACGAGAAATCGAATGATAGGCTACACACCAATAATTTAAGAGTGATGAACATTGTAAGTAACTATGTGTCGTCCATGAACAATGAACGATAACGCGACACGGAGCCAGTCGGATCAAGGTCATATAGACACTTACCTTAATATAAGAATAAGTTAACAACTAACCTTTTAGATAATTGAAAAATATAAGTGCATGTATATCTTAATATAAATTGTGTATTTTCAAGGAAGTAATAATCCACCACCTGCGACCTACGGAGGAAGTAAACCATGGCACACGCTCTGAAGTGTGGTCCTTGCTTGTTCGTTGAAGAAACAGTGGATCCAAAACATTTTTGTGTAGACTGCCTTGAATATCTGTGCACGGCGTGTGCACGAGAACATAGAAAACACAAGACATTACGTGGGCACAAATTACTGGAAGAGACTGAACTGCCAAAAAGACGTAACATTATTCGAAGAAATGAAGAAATTGTCGCACTGCCCCATACATCATGATGTGGAACTTGACCAGTATTGTAAAAGTCATAATGTTTTGATATGCCTGCACTGTCTGAAAAACGACCACAGATTGTGTGAAGATCGGATAGACCTTATACACTTGCTTGAAGATGAAAATGCGTCTGAAAATTTACGTGAACGAATCATTGTGCTCCAGAGAAAGTGCCAAGAGCAACTAACCGAAACGATGAATTTATCAGAAGCTGCAAATGCCAATGGCAAAGAAGTTCAACAGCATATAACTACTATAGTTGAGACCTTCAGGAAGAACGTTGAAAATCTAGAGAAGAAGTTAAACATGGAACTCGAAAGTTCAATATTTCATGTGACGGAGCCTGTTAGACGTTCTGAGCAAATACTGTCAAAAATCGAAAAGAAAGCTTTGAGTTATGAGAAACTGTTTGATGTAACGTCAAAGTTTGGTACGACGAAACATAATGTAGTCCTTAATTTCTTGGTGTCAACGTTGATGAAAGAATTAGGAGAAGATGACTTACTAAAGAAGAATTCAACTGAAAAAATCAAATGTGTACAAACTGTCAGCACTGAAGAGATGGTCAGCTCGATGGTCAATAGTGTAGCGTTAGCATGTTCAGACGAACCAGGCTCAGAATTGTGCAGTGATGAAGCATTGGATGAAGATTCGTTAAGAATCCCTCCTTCTAAAACACGAACTGTAGCAACACAAGTAGAAGAACTTGTTGATTCACATACGAATACATCAAAGAAGTCTCTACATAAAATAAAGATATTGTATAGTAATGTAAAATTATTGCTTATTGGCGATCAATCCGCTCCAGTTATTGGTTTAGATGTGTTAACGGACGGCAGAATACTATTACTTCATTCACATATGATAAAGGTATATTCATTGAAACTGGTATTGGTTTCGGAGTTAACTTTCGATCCAAAAAACCAGGCTAAAGATATGTGTGTTCTGGAAGACAAACAAGACGGCGTGTTTACGGTCGCAATTTGTTTTTACATTAATTTTTTAAGTAAATTTAATTGGGGAAGCAAAATTACATTGATAGAATATACTGACGGATTTTGTGAGAAATACACTATTGATTGTAGTCACTACATTAACAGCATGACATTGCTTGGTCATCATTTGTTAGTAGTTGGATCATTTGCAGTCCAGTTGCTTGACATCTCTACTGGTCACGTGTGTAATGCCTTTGACGAGAAAATGTGGGCACCCAACGGATCAAATATTAGTACGACCATAAAAAGAGTCAGAGCTTGTAAAGCAACTAATAAAATTGCACTAGCCTGCAGTGACACAGTTTACAGAGTAAACATAGAAGATGGCGCATGTCAAAAAGACACACTGCATGCAGTATGTCCGTTTGTTTGGAGATACCAACAAAGTCGTGACAGACCGGAAATAAAAGAAAACGAAGATGTTAAGTGTGATTCGCAAGGGAACATGTATATTGCAAATAAGTGCGGTGTGTATCAATTTTGTCTAGAGGATGGTCTATTCAAAGAGAGACCTCTGATAACAATCCGTGAAAATTGTACAGCAATAGCAATAGATGAACAAAGGAACAGGATAGTAGTTGCTTGGTCGAATTCAAATCGTATATACGTGTACGAGTACGAACAACCAGCTGCAGAATAGAACGTGCTTAAGTCAGTCGTGATGTTCGTTATATTTATGAAAAACTAGACTGACTGTTGTTAGTGATCTGCATTCGGCTGGCGTTTTAACCAGATAACAAGTCAGTAGACTACAACAGAATAAAAGTTATATGCGAAGAAACTTATACCTTAAAATTGCTCTCAAGATCAGTTTTAATCAGTGTTAATATAACATATTATCCGAGGAATTTAATTTGTTGATAGCTTATACTCGAGTTCATGTACTTTGTGAATATATCAGATACATTTGTGCATGTATATAAAAATGTATCCGCCGTTTCAATTAACTTTTGGATAACCTAGTAAACATGATTATACCTTACTATATTTATCTTTCTTATGTATAATAACTTTTGGATACTGAACAACATGTATAAATGTTATCATTTTTTTGTATTTAGTGCGATGAAACGTTATCGGATTTATTTAAGTTGTTAAAACTTCAACTTGTAAAATTACGTTATAAAGTATATAATACCTTTTTATGTCCCCCAGTCTATACTGGGGACATATTGTTTTTGCCCTGTCTGTTTGTTTGTTGGTTTGTTTGTTGGTTTGTTTGCGTCAAACTTTAACATTGGCCATAACTTTTGCAATATTGAAGATAGCAACTTGATATTTGATATGCATGTGTATCTCATGGAGCTGCACATGTTGAGTGGTGAAAGGTCAAGGTCATCCTTCAAGGTCAAAGGTCAAATATATGGGGGGACATAGTGTTTCACAAACACATCTTGTTATATGTGTATCTAGTGCATTATTCCAACTCATTTATCTTGTGAAAACTCTAGTAAATGTATATGACATTTCATTTATGTAACTAGTGCATGCAATGCTATCCAACTCGTGTATCGTTTTAATACCTTAGAATATGCATACGCCACTCAAAGTGTGTATGTAGTGTATTAACATTTAATACGATTTATTCAACCTTTGAATACTACTCAATTGTTTGTGAATGTCCGTATTTAATTTGTTTAATCGCTGAGGCTATATAAGGCTGTCAAACTAACTTTCGTGGAATGATAGTATTGATAATGAAAAGTGCTATGTACAAGAACCGCAATATTGCGCGTTATACGTTTTTAATGTATTTCCGTTTTTGTTAATGCAAATACAACATTACATTTGTTTTGATTGGAAAATACTTCTAACACTTGTTAGTCTGCAATGTGTGTGACATTATCGCCCATAGTTCTCGGTTGTCAAGCGACATCTCCGACTTGCAGAGTTCTTGTTTAATACATTTACATGTATTTGTTGTGAGGAAAACATGAATAGCCTAATTGTTATTTCAAATATGTTCAAGTCAATTATCAAAACAACAAAACATAATTCATTAAAAATAACGTAAGGGAACATCAACGATATAAGGAACTAATTGGAAGCACTTTCTCCACAACAGAAGCGAGAAATGTGTTCCGTTTAGTTCAAACCTATTTATTTTAGCTCGATTGCATAGAAAGCCTTAGGCTTATTTGAAACGCGTTCGAGTCAGTTTCCTGGAACTAGAACTTTTTTTTTTAGTCGGATTTCATTGTCTTGACTAGGTAACATTTGGGATATTTACGTACTGTTTTTTAAATATAATATTCTGTAAAGCTCGTTTGCTGTAACTTTTAAATAATAAAATATTCAGTTATATATAAATGTGTTCTAAATAGATTGGCAAGACAGATATTTATGTACCATTACAAAGGAAACGGTAAACAATAAAGTTACATTCGTATTACAATGAAATAACTGTTAAGTTTAAATGGACAGCTTTATACAATGTTTGATATTATTATACGAATGATATACATGTATCTGATTCAATGCATTAGCGACTGTCTGTTCTAGCAGAAATTGACGACAAATACGTCAAGTAGGAAAATTCGACATGCAGTTCGAGTATGACTGTACGGCAGACATGCCAAACATGAATATACGTCTAATATGCCAATTAGAAACATGCCGCTGAAATGCTTGTTAAAATCTTCCACTGATATGCCTTTATCGTAGTAAATAAAGTGTTACAAATGGAATAAAGAAACTATGGGCACATACGCGTGTGTTACCATCCTTCGGAAAACCAAAAAAATATCAGGCTCTTGTCATAAGATTAAAAAAAAAGAAGTACAAAAAGAACAACAACAGAAGAAACAAAGTGTTTTCTTTGATGTATCCTTTATTGAACAAAAATTCAGCTTCACCGAAAAAAAACACAATTTTCAATAGCAAGGTGCGACAACGTCAAATAAATATAACAACGCCATGTTGCAGATGAGAACATACACTTATAAAACATAGCCTTCTTCGTAAACAATTACTTTTACTTGCTTACAAGTATGAATTAAATGTAGTAGATCATTTGTAAACGAAAGCAAATGGGTTCGAAATAGTTTATATTGCTCACTTAAGAAATGACAAATAGAAGAGTGAAGACATAGGTTTAACTATGTGAAAATGATGGATACTTCATCATACTCAACTCATTGTATAGCAAGCAATATGTTAAGATGATTACTACGCAGAGCAGGTTGCAATTACTAATAGCTTAATGCCTAGAGCAAATAATGTGCAATTAATCCCATGCCGTTTCTTTACAAATTCTTATAGGGGTTCCTTAAGATTCCATTTTAACGAGTAGAGAAAGTTGGCACACTGCAGATTATCATGATAACCAATATGGCATTCAGACGAGTTTTTTTAATTTACCACATTGTCTTAGTTGAACTACTACAAAATGTTTATGCGAATAATTGTATAAGATCAAAGTTAGCATACTGATTACACTTTAAAAGGTCTTTTAAACAAGTTAGTATTAAATGTTATCGAAATTCAAGGTCAATGTCCTTTCCTAAGTGTGTTTTCTAAGCCTTTCAAAACTAGACACGCCCTTGAGGTCACATGAAAATATAGACTTAACAGTAGAAAACATGAAATATATTATTTGAAAAAACACACACACACACAAGCCCCACACCTTAAATATTGTATATGGTACATCAGATTAATGTCGTGTACAACGTTTGTTGAAATCATGTCCCTGTAGTCTAAACGGACCACTCCCACATGATTTAAACATACTTATACAGTTAAAAACTTCAAAACCCTTCTTCTTTGAAAGCGCACGGGTCATGGGTAAAATAAAAACGTATACGGATCTTAATTACATGCAGTTCAAATTATGGGTTGATGTTTCAGTTTTTCTTAGTGTACTTTTATAGAGGTTACGGCTTTTTAGTTTTTTTTTTCTAATTAAAACATTTTAAACGTGTGTATTGCTAAAAATATTTGCTAGACATTCTTACATAAATAGCAATATGTGTCTTGAAATTTTTTTGTTCTTTTTGCAAGTTCTATGATATTGAACAGTAATCTAACAGTTTTAAATTCTGCGTGTAATTATGATAATATATAGATTGAATTTGTTTCTTTCAAAAATAATGCCATGTGTTGGTAAAAAAAACCTCAATCAACATTTCAAATATGTTCTGTGTTTGATTATAAATTGTGTAGATATATTTTAAAGAGTTGGCTGTTATCAGCGTAACACAATTACAAACAACGTAAGGGCATTCAGTGCTTTGATAAAGACAACGCAATAACATAAACAAACTGGAAACTACTGCGTCAGTAAAGAGTCGGGAGACTGAGACATTATATCGATAAACGGAAGTGAAATGAAAATCAACTTCAAAAAGGTTTGTTTGATTTTTTTGCAAAACCAGCATTCTTGTTAATAACTGTAACTTTTACTGTTTCAACTACTGTGTTTTTAATTATTAGGAATACCATGGTAAGTATGCATTTTCTGAAATTTTTTATGTAACTTGATACCGGAACAGAACGGTTTATCGTACATGTTTACATACACCTATCTCGTATTAAACCAGCTTTAATGATGCTATTTTGATTGAAAAGTAAACACAAGTAAATTCACTTATTCATCTAATATATAAAGAGACAATCGGCGTTGAAATTAAAACTGTCATTTTCCCAATACATAAACAACAGCCAAAACCAGACATCTACAAATTTGATTTATCGAACACGTTAACCATTTTTTGTTATTTGAAATTAAATCGTTCATGAAAAGCGGGCATATACCGCTTCATGTTTGTTCATGAATGGTCAGGTTAATGTGACACACTGCAAATGTCGATAAAATTATTAGATGTACCAGAGTAAATAATGACAATTAAACGTAGATAATTCATATCAAAAGTAGATATTGTTTCTTATGCTAGGTTTTGAAAATAAGATAAATGCAACTAATTCGTAAGAATTCCGATCATTAAAAGTATTAATTCACGTGTTGGAAAGTAAAATACATTATGTAATACAATTTGAACAAAATAATAATAAGAAATATAAATTCGACCTAATATTTTATTTATCATTTAACCCATGAACTGGTATAAAACCTGTAAATTGCAATAGGCAGACGTGTTGTTTGTATTTGTAATTTAGTGATTATCGCGACATGTGCTTTTAATAATAATGGCAACTAATATCATTGTTTTGGACTTGATCCATATTCTAACTAATCAAGTTATCAGCTATTTAAAGAGACATCATATGTTTTCTTAAGATTGCGTGAAAACATTGACATAGACTGACCACAATTGCCCACCGTGAGTACACTACTAAGGTCAGGAAAACAAAAACCAAAGCAAACAACTATTTCTGTTCAAATGTATGTCTAACGTAGATACTTACAAGCAGACCAAGGTAAGGATTGCATTAAAAGCCAGTCAGATCAACGTCATAGTCACAGTTACTTTAATATAAGTATAAGTTAACAACTAACAATCAAGATAATTAAATAATACAACTATAACTTGATATATATTGTGCATTATCAAAGAAGTAATAATCCACCACCTGCGACCTACGGAGGAAGTAAACCATGGCACACGAATTGAAGTGTGGTCCTTGCTTGTTCGTTGAAGAAACAGTGGATCCAAAACATTTTTGTGTAGACTGCATTAAATATCTGTGCGTGTGCACGAGATCATATAAAACACAAGACATTACGTCGGCACAAATTACTGGAAGAGACTGAACTGCCACAAGACGTAACAGTATTCAAAGAAATAAAGACAGTGTCGCACTGCCCTATACACCATGATGTGGAACTTGACCAGTATTGTAAAAGACATAATGTTTTGATATGCCTGCACTGTCTGAAAAGCGACCACAGGTTGTGTGAAGATCGGATAGACCTTATACACGTGCTTGAAGATGAATATGCGTCTGAAAATTTACGTGAACGAATCATTGTGCTCCAGAGAAAGTGCCAAGTTCAACTAACCGAAACGATGAATTTATCAGAAGCTGCAAAGACAAATGGCAAAGAAGTACAACAGCATATTAATACTTTAGTTAAGACCTTGAGGAAGAACGTTGAAAATCTAGAGAAGAAGTTAAACAAAGAACTCGAAAGTTCAATACTGCATGTGACGGAGCCTTTTAGACGTTCTGAGCAAACACTGTCAAAAATCGAAAAGAAAGCTTTGAGTTATGAGAACCTGTTTGATTTAGCGTAAAAAGTTTGGTTCCATGAAACAAAGCGCTTTCCTTTATTTCTTGGCATCTAAGTTGATGAAAGAATTGGAAGAAGATGACTTACTGAAGAAGAATTCAACTGTGAAAATAAAATGTGTACACACTGTTAGCACTGAAGATATTGTAAACACGATGGACAAATGCGATGTGGTGTTAGCAAGTGCGTACGAACAAGGCTCCGAATTGTGCAGCGATGAAGCATTGGATGAAGGCTCATTGTTATTCCCAGCTACAAAAACACGAACTGTAGCAACACAAGTAGAACAACAGATTGATTCAAATACAAATACATCAAAAAAGTCTCTATGTGAAATGAAAATAATGTATGACAGTATAAAGTTATTGCTTTGTGAATGTAAACACAATGACGGTGTGCCTCCAGTTATTGCTTTACATGTATTAACGGACGGTAGAATACTTCTACTACATAAGAAGATGATAAAGGTATATTCACTGAAACGCATGTTGTTATCATACTTTAACTTATACTCCTTTGCCAAGGACATGTGTGTCGTGGAAGAAAAAAAAGACGGTGTGTTTACGGTTGCTTTTTGTTTGTGGGCAAAAAAAATAATTTTCTTGGAATATAATGATGGATTTCGCGAGAAATATGTAATTGATTGCAACGGTAATCTTAAAAGCGTCACTATGATAGGTCATCATTTGTTAGTTGTTCATACGAAAGGAATCCAGTTGCTTAACATCTCGACAGGTCATGTGTGCTATGCTTTTGACGAAAAAAGGTGGACAAGCAACGGATCAAATATTTCCGCGAATATAAACATAATCCAGGCGTGCAAAACAACCAAGAAAATTGCGGTAGCCTGCCAAGAGACTCTTTTCCAAGTAAAGATAGACGATGGCGAATGTCAAAAAGGCACAGTGCATGCAGTATGTCCGTTTGTTTTGAAATACAGAAAAACTCATGACGCCCAACCGGAAATTAAGGACATCAGTGATGTAAAATGGGATTCGCAAGGGAATATATACATTGCGAATGGGTATGGTGTGTATCAATTTTACCTGATAAACGGTGTTTTAAAAGAGATAGCTCTGAATACAATGTGCGGAAACTGTTCAGCAATAACAATAGATGAACACAGAAATAGGATAGTGGTTGGATATTCGGATTCAAATTTAGTACATGTGTACGAGTACAAATATCCAGCTGCAACAATAACACGTGGTAATTCTTTCGGCAGATTTACCGCAATAGACTAGTCCGTGAATGGAAACGAAACAAACGCCATTCACTTGGTATAAGGTTCAGTTTGAACTTTAAAAAAGTATTCGCGTTAAAAAATATCCAAAATAATGAACGTTTGGGGAGCTTTCCTTTGAGTATTCTATATTTGGGAATGTATAATTTGTGTATCTTCTACATTACAAAAGTATCCGCAAAATATTTTCAGTTTTGGATAATCGAATATATGACGTGTATACCATACCATATATGTATATAGTGCAATGAAAAGTTATCATTTCCGAATAATTTTTCATACTCTTAAGACATCTATTAATATTGTCATAACTGTATCTGGTGCATTCAAATTCTATCCCATGCATTAAATGTGTACCAAGTGCATTCAGATTCTATCAAATTCATTAAATGTGTATCAAGTGCATTCAAATTCTATCCCATTCCTTAAATATGTATCTAGTGCATTCAAATTCTATCCCATTCATTAATGTGTATCTAGTGCATTCAAATTCTATCCCATAATTAAATGTGTACTTTGGATATTCCAGTAAAGTATACGTATTATCATGTTTGTATCTAGTGTATGTAAATGTTTTAAAATTCATTTAACGTTTTAATAATTTGGGTAAATTATTACACCATTCTCATGTTTATATCTGGTTCATTAAATTGTTATCAGTTTGCCATAGTACGTGCATATACCATTTCATATCAATATTTAGTGCTTTAAATTGTTATCCGATTCTTTTCACGTTTTGATATTAAATAAAACGTATAAACCATTTCATGTCAAGATTTAGTGTATTAAATAGTTACTCGATTCATTTCATTTTTGACTGACTCGAGTGCATTAAGTAAGTAAAATTAGAAACATATAGAAAAATAATAAAATGTTTTTAAATAGATATTATTAACCCTGAAGCTTGAGTTCTGTAAATTTTAAATTAAAACTTTTTAGTTATATATGTATGTTTTATAGCTTGAAAAGACACACATTTGAGTACCATAACGTTGGTAAAATATGATGTTAAAGTGGATTTATCATAAAATTACAGTTAAGTTAAAGTTAAGTTAAAGTGGACTGTTCATTGAAATGTCTGCGACTGTCGGATCAAGTAGGAATGTACAACTGTAATGCCCAGAGGGAATGTACGATGTGTTGCCTAGTTGGAATGAAACACTAGTATTCTTAGAAGGAATTGCCTACTGATACGATCTTATAGAAAGGCATATTATACAGCACTATACAACCGATGAGAAATATACTATTAATATTCCCGTTTGGAATTCACGACTTGAATGTCTAGTAATAATCTGCAATTTTTATCCTTTTTAACGTCTTTTAACTGCTAATTTTGAGGCCGTACAATAAAGTGACTGTTGAACTTGCAAAAACATGATGTATGAAAAAACATTTTGGTGATTTTAAGGTATTGGAACTGTAATACGACATTTCAAAGTTTATGAAACAAACACGTTTTCGAACCATTAATGATTCTCCGACATTCCTATTTATGAAACCTTTATCTACTACCCTTATCATTGAAACATTAATTTCACATTTTATTCAGATTTACATAAATATCGATCAAACAATAATTATTTTGTATATATTCATACGTGCATGAACTATATATGTATTTATCGTAGTAAATAATGAGTAACAAATAGAAAGAAAATATGAGCACACAAGCGTTGGTATTGTCTTTCGGAAAACCAGAGAAATACCAGTTTCTAGCCATAAGGTTTGTTTAAAAGAAGTTAAAAAAAACATCAAAAGGAAAAAAATACAACAGTTTTATTTTTATAAAGTGTCCTTGACCGTTAAAACTAAGCATCATCGCAAATATTTAAACTTCCATTTTCAACGCAAAGTGCAACGACATTATAGTTTTAAACGAACGTTACAAAGCCATGCTGCGATCGAGATATTTTGCTGTTACATAAACTTATGAAACATATCCTATTTCGCAAACATTTTCATTAACTTGCTTACAACGATGACTTATATGCAGTACATCGTTTGTAAACGAAAGCAATTGGGTTCGAAAGAGTTCATATTGTTCACCTAAGAATTGCCGTTCCGAATCATCTAATTTTCAGATAGAAAAGTTAAATTATGCAAACATAGGTTTAAATATGTGTAAATGATGGGAACTTCATATTAAACTCATAGTAGAACAAGCAATTTGTTTAGATGGTAACTACACATATAAGAAAGGAATTACTCATGGTTTAATGCCAATAGTGCACGGTACTCATTTAAGCCCTGGTAGTTTGTTGTTATATTATTGTAGGGATGCCTCAAGGTTCCTTTTTTGAGAGGGTGAAAAATACTGAAAGTTAACTTGAGAACCAATGTAGCGCCCATAAGTCTCAAAACTGGCAACGCTGGAGGCGTCTCATGATACCTATGGACTTAAACAGTAAATAACTTAGAAAATATTATCTGAAAAAAAAAGCCACAGAGCTTAAATATTTTATATGGTACACCAGATAGATGTCGTGTACAAAGTTTGTTGAACTAATGCCAATTTAGTCGAAACGGACCACGCTCACATGATTTATACATACGTATACAGTAAATAACTTAAATAAAAATTCTCCGACACCGCAAGGGACAATGTGTTATATATTTAGTGTGTAAATCGTAAATGGGTCTTAATAAGTTTAAATCACGGGTCGTTGTTTCAAGTTGTGTTAGTATACTATCATAGATGTGACCGTTTTTTAGTACTGTTTTCTAATGAAAACCATCGATTCTTTTGTATTTCTTAAAATATATCCAATGCATTCTTGAAAGAACAACATTATGTGTCTTGAAAATAATATATAATTTTGCCAGTTGCTTTGATTTTGAAGAATGATCTTAAAAATAAATTTTACGTGTACTTGCGAATGATTTAATACTCAGTGAATATTGTGTTATTGCCTTTAGAAATACTGGCATGTGTTTGGTTAAAAGGTTTAATAAACCTTTCGAGTTGAATATGTTTTGTGTTTTATTAAAAACGGTATAGATATAATATAAAAGAGTGGGCTGTTTTCAGCGTTACACATTACGAAAAAAACTTGGAAGAAGTCAGCGCTTTGATTAAACAACCAAATACCCATAATAAAGGGGAAACTACTTTGTTAGTAAATTGCAGGTAGACAGAGGCATATTATGTATCGATTGACAAAAGGAAAATATAAATCAACGTCTTACTAGGACACTTAAGGTATGTTTAAATGTGTTTTAATTACCATTACGTTTCGTTATAACTTAAACTTTTGGTGTGATTTCAGTTTTAGCTACTGTGTTTTTAGTTAGTTGTAATACTAAAGTATGCATTGTCTGAAAATAAACATGGATATCAGAACAGGTCGGCTTTATCTAACGTGTTTGCAAGTCCCCCAGCATAAAAGAAGCTGTTACGGCGCGATATTGATTGCGGATTGAAAAGTGAAGACATGTAAGTTCACTCTTATTCACATATGTAAACAGACAATCGGCGTTGAAATTAATACTGATCTTATTTTGGGCCTAAATATAGCAGCTATTACCAAATTTCTTAACCGTATGCTTAATGACCTTGACTATATTGTATTTGCTAATAACTCTTTCGTGAAAAGCGATCATACTGATTCATGAATGGTCAGGCAAATTGGACAAATGAAAAATGTCAGAAAATAATTAGATCTACCAGAGTAAATGAAACATATTTAGTTATTTTGATCTAGTTACTTGTACAAGCGTATGGGTTTTAATATCAACATGTATTGTTACACATTAAACTGTCGCTGGTAGTTTGAATTGCCTAATTTGATTGTTAGTCAATGCTTCTGTTGCATATAATCGCACTCGCAGCAACGAAGCTATGTACAAACCCACATTTTATACGCGACGCCGAAAAAAAGCTACCGACTTGTGTTTACTTTTCTATCATCTTTAAAATTACATCCTCCATGCGAATTCGATGTCGATGGTTTATGCAACGTGAGTACATCATTCATTAGACGTAAAATAGACGAGAAGACGTGTTTTTTTTTTGGCTTACTAAGATTACATGTGACCTAGATTAGTTGAGATAATTATTGAGTTGGAGATATAAATGCCATATAAAAGTGTGTCATTTTCTTATTTCTAGAGAACCAAATAAAAGTGTCAAATTTACTGATTTATAGAAAATTCAAACTTCCAACAACTGTTTGATATCCACCAATAACATACGTTTGTGGATTTAAATTGACTTAAAAACTTACAACACAGTTATGAATACATTTTCAACAACGATACTTTAACTGAATATAAAACTGAACACTATAACCCATTGATGATTGCGTGTGATAAACAGAACGTTGTATATATTCACATTATGAAACAAGTATTGTTTAAAAACTACTGAAGCGATCTGTACATATTAGTATCGGCTATCGTATTGTTAATGCAAATGTACTTCTGCTGTGAGAAAGAAACATAAGTTAATCCAGGTTCGACCTTTTACTACCGTTTTAGATATTCAACTGACAATTATAAAAAACAAAAACAATAATTATGACGTCTTAAGACGTGAACGTTCGCGCCGTCGGCGACGTCTTACGACGTCGCGCCAAAATCACAACATTCTCCCGGCCGCGAAAAATAGAAAACACATATTTAGTAATATTAGCATAACATAAACACTATTTTATAGGCCAAGTCAATGTTGATTCGATATCACACCACAATATCCAATGTTTATCGTATCACACTATTTTCACTGAGTATTGCTTGTCAACTCGCTCACTTCAAGTGGATATAGTTTTGTTATAGGTCTATTTGTGAACAGACCATTGCTTCACGCGTGCAGCGCGAATAAGTCCATCATTTCCGGTCAACTAAGGTGCCTTCCTCCTACGGGCACCGCGCTTGCTAGCCTTCCTGGCACGCCTCTTCCCCTTTGTGGCTTTCTTCAGCTTGAAGCCGGAACCACTCTTGGTCAATATGCCGTTCTTCACACCAGCGGCGATAACACGCCTCACCACGAAGTTCAGGAATCCACCACTCAGTTTGCTGTGCGCAGCCAAGTACTTACTGATGGCTTGCGGGGAAGCGCCCTTCTTACTACCGTTTGCGGCGATGGCTTGTGCCACCATCTTCATTACGGTACCAACATTGCCAGAACGACGCCTTCTGGACTTGCTCCTGCGTTTTCCAGACTTGCTGCGCTTCTTTGAAGCCGACCTTTTCTTGGACTTGCTTTGTCTACGTCCAGATTTACTTCGTTGTTTGGAAGCGGAGCGTTTCTTGATCAAGTTCATCATGTGACTCTCGTCTGTGGATTTTGATGTAGTCCCCGTATGAACAGGACCCGACAGTAGGTAGCCTAGCTTGGACGTCACTGGTGTAGGACCGTTCCCGCGAATAACAGTGTCTTCAACCAAGTCCCAGTAGTGGTCTGCGCCAATCAGAACGGCAATGTCTAGGATTGAACCGAATGAGACTAGTTGAGCTAATTTCAACAGTTGGAAATAGGGAAATGTGGCTGCCACTGACATGAGGCATGTGTCGATGGGTTTCGCTATTGTTGGAACAACCAGGACGCTCAGTGGGATCATTTCGTTGTCGTCTGTTTTCACGTAGATTGTACTGCGATCAACGTGTCGGGCTCTCGTTGTGTTTCCACCGAATGACGCAATGTTCAACATTTCCGTACCATCAACCGGAAGTTGTAGTTGGTCTACCAGCTGCTGCGTAATAAAAGACTTCTAAGCCCTCGTCGAAGAGGATAGCTTAATCGACGGTCGTCTCTTTGATACCTACAGTAGCAATTGTCGTCTTTAGAAGAACACCAGAGTGTGGGTGTTTCATAGAAGAGTGGAAAGCAGCAGCTTTCCGGTCTCACAGACGCTGTTACCGGTGTGTTTTCATGTGTTGTTTTGTCATCGCTGCTGGCGTTGCAGATACTCGTGTGGTGTTTCCGGTGACACTGCTGACAACGACCACGCGATCTGCAGAGTGAAACTTGATGCTTACCGAGACAATTGTAACACAGCTTGTCCTTTGGCACTACACTTATTCGCTCGGAAGGGCTGCAATACTTCGAACATTCTGTGGTTGTGTTTCTCGTGACAGAACGGACACGAACATGTTTGTTTCTTCAAATTCAATGATTCGCTTTTGTCGAATTTAACCTTAGCGTGGTTCGTACCGGTGTAGAATGACGCAGTTTTCATGACCTTGGCGATTTCCGGATACGATGCACTTCCGGCTTCCACGATGTTGAGCCCCCTAGATAGCGCGGCGGAGGTCGCACAGCTGCCTGTTAGTATTTCCTCGTTCTCGGGCCAGGTTATGCTTAATGTCTGCCGGTAGATTCTCTAATATAACCGGAACAAGCAGATCGCCATACGTGTCCTGCTGTTGGCCGATGGATTCCAAGTTCCGGATGAGTGTCTCCATTTTGTCATTGAAACTTCGAACACTCTGCAGATTGTAGAGAGGAGCCGGTAATTGGAGCAGTGCCTGCATAATTGCGTGGGTGATTTTGTGTTGCTGTCCATATCGTTCTTTCAGCAGTTCAATAGCCCGTTTGTAATAAGCGTTTGTCAAAGTTTATCAATAGTTCTAGACGCGTCGCATTGCATTCAGGTAGCTAAACTTCTGAAATGTCCGATAGATTTGTATTCAAATGCACAGTTGTTTCAAACGAGTCCCAGAATGTTTGCCCTTGTAAAATTTCACCATTAAATGTAGGAAGAGAGAGTTTCGGAAGTCGGTGGTACTGTGAAGAGTTGGAAACAAACGAAATATCATTTAGCGTTTGGCTGTTGTTCTGTATGTTAAGTTGTGCATGTCTCTCGCTGTTGGGTTCCGCGGAGGGGGCGCTTGGTGTGTGAACCGGAAGTTCGGATCGCGGCATCGTCACGACACTTGAAGATTGGAGGCCGTCCTCTTTCTCACTCCGTACCGTGCGCAACGTGCGAAGTTTATGTCGATTTCCAACATGTACGCGTCGGTGGCCAATATTTCGTCTTCAGTGCCTTCTGTATCCACTTTTGACAATATGTCTTCGTTGAGCAACGAAACTTGCGTGCTTTTCTTCTCCAGAGCGTAGTGTGTGGCAATGAATTCCGTGAGCGATAGCGTATAGGCGTCTGCCAGAGTCTCCAAATATCGCTGAATAACCCGTTTATTGCCATCTCGGAGCGTTTGTAGTTTTTGCAAATTCATTCTCGTATTCTTTTTCTCACGGCACCAATATCGGCTATCGTGTTGTTAATGCAAATGTACTTCGGTTGTGAGAAGAAACATCAGTAAATCCAGGAACTTTTTATTTTACGTCCAAAAGCAATAACAAAACAATAGTGATGACGTCTTAAGACGTGAACGTTCGCGCCGTCGGCGACGTCGTACGAAGTCGCGCCAAAATCATTAAAATTATTAAGCTCTAATTCACCTGGCCCTTGTCGATCAAAACGTGAAATTGCCTATTGAGCTTGCGTCCCGGATTCCTTTTCGATATAATTAAATATTAAAATGATTGATTTATATTTAACAACTTCCTGTGCATGTAAATTTATGGTTGAATCGCGTTTCCAATGTATTGCGAATTAATTAGCATTGTATGTTTTATCAACTTATCCAGAAGATTCTGCCCGATCTATATTGTTTAACATATTTCCATAACACAAAGTGAAATTGATGAAAGATGTATTTTAATACCACAAAATGTTATCCATACGTTTGTTCATCTGCAGCACAAATGTTCTTTTGGTAATTCTACTGACAAGAATAGTATATTATTTACAATAAATATGTATATGCTTTTTTTTTAAATTTTCAAACAAAGTCATTTACAACTTGTTTTCGTGAATTACTAGCATGCAGGTCTAGTATGTTGAAAAAAGGGTTGTATAAGGTCCTTTATTCACGAAACAGATATGACTGTCTGAAATTATTGCAAATATATTTAGGTCAAATAAGTTCTTTTAAGATGTTCGAAGAATCTAGTGTCAGAGATGTTGTCTTAGCGACGACCGAACACGCTGGGAGTGCGAGAGTTACGTAACTGATCATTGAGCTGCCATGCTCATTTTTTGGGCAAAACAAACATCCCAATAGTTTTTTCGAAACCGTTTGTCTTTTTTTAAAGGCAGTTCTTTTGTCTGGTCACAGTTAGCATAATAGGGTCTTGACCCAAACTCAAGGACACAAAAGTAACAGTTGATGCAGTTTTGAGGTATCTACTAATAAACTAGATCTAGGTCACTTGCTAGTTATTCCTGAGTACGTTTAAAATATGTTTGCATAAACGTCAACATTCAGCTAACATATATTGTAATTATGTTGCTGAGTTTACAAATTAATTCACATTATGCGCAATTGAAGACCATGCTTACGACAATAGCTTCCAACACATTCAAGGACATACAGGGTGACCTTACGTGAGATTGCTTTTTTTTTTGGGGGGGGGGGGGGGCAAGACCGGTAAATGTCAAGATCACCTTTACAAAAAACCAAGAGAGCCATTATGGATCTTAAGCGCTCACAAATCGTAGAAATCTTTACTTGCTGGCCTAATTTTCCCTCACATGACCACATGGCCTATATACATGTATTGCCAAAAGAAACATTTTGACAGTAACTAGGGTTTAGTTTAGTACAAATCAGTACTTAATGTGGCTTACATATTTGAAACACTATTTGTCTAAGATTTTACCCGGTGACCGAGTTTTGGGACACCCATGACGAATATTCAAACTTTGCTTGTAAATATAGTCAAGATAATCAATCGGACCATGTTTCATCAAAGTTGAGTAATTCATGTGGCTTCAGCTGGGTTTTCAACGTTTTAAAAAGATTGTATCTGGTAATCTATTTTTGACACACGTAACCCAGATTTGATTTGGATCTCACCATGATTAGCATACTACCAAAGTTGTATTTAATTAAATATATAAAAACGTGGCATCTACAGTAGTAGCAAGCTTAAACTTGACGACGTATGACACACGACGCTTAAGATGACGATGGATGCTGGATATAGACTGATCACATTTGCACACATTGAGCACTTGATGCTCGGTTAAACTAAACAGCAACAAAGAAAATACCAGTTTCTGTTCAGAGACTAGTTCGAATGATAGTATTGAGCTTCAATTTTGTTTGTGGATCTCACACATGAAAAAATGTTTGGGGTTGCATTTTGCCCAGTCAGATCACGAGCACTACCACTGTAGAAAAACAGTAAAGCAATACATTATATATACTAATACAGATTGTGTGAAACTCTGATAGACCTTAAACAATTGTTGGAACATGAATATGCGACTGAAAATGTACGTGAACGAATCGTTGAGCTCCAGAGAAAGTGTCAAGTACAACTAACCGAAACGATGGAATTATCAAAGGATGCAAATACCAATAGCAAAGAAGTAGAACAGCATATCAATACTTTAGTTGATACCTTGAAGAAGAACGTTCACAATCTAGAAAAGAAGTTAAACAAAGAGCGCGAAAGTTTAATATCGCCTGTAACGGAGTCTATAAGACTTTCTGAGCAAACATTGTCAATTATCGAAAAGAAAGCGTTACGTTATGCGAACCTGTTTGATGTAGCGTCAAAGTTTGGTACGATGAAACATAATGTAGTCTTCCATTTCTTGGTATCAATGTTGATGAAAGAATTAGAAGCAGATGACCTACTGAAGAAGAATTCAACTTTGAAGATAAAATGCGTACAAACTGTCAGCACTGAAGAGATTGTAAACATGATGGGTCAATGCAGTATAGCGTTAGTATGCTCGGACGAACAAGGCCCGGAATCGTGCAGTGATGAAGTATTTGATGAACATTCATTGACATTTCCCACTCCTAAAACACGAACTGTAGCAACACAAGTAGAAGGACTGGTTGATTTAAATACAAATACATTAGAGAAGTCTCTATATAAAATGAAGATATTGTATAATAATGTTAAATTATTGATTTGTGAATGCCCAGTTATTGGTTTAGATGTATTAACGGACGGAAGAATACTTCTACTTCATGCAAGTATGATAAAGGTATATTCACTTAAACTGGTTTTGATTTCGAAGTTTAGTTTCGATGTCAATAACAATTTCCATGCTAGAGATATGTTTGTCCTGGAAGAAAATAAATACGGCGTGTTTACGGTGGCAATTTGTCTTAATTTGTATAACATTAACCACAAAATTACATTGATAGAATTTACTGACGGATTTCGTGAGAAACACGCTATTGATTGTAGTTACTTCATCAAAAGCATCACACTGCTAGGTCATCATGTGTTAGTAGTTGGGTCGGATCAAATCCAATTGCTTGACATCTCTACTGGTCGCGTGTGTTATGCCTTTGACGAAACAATGTGGGCAAGCAACGGATCAAAGATTAATACGACCATAAACAGAGTCAGAGCATGTAAAGCAACTAATAAAATTGCACTGGCCTGCAATGACACAGTTTACAGAGTAAACATAGAAGATGGCGAATGCCAAAAAGACACACTGCATGCAGTATGTCCGTTTGTTTGGAAATACATACGATGTCTTGACAGCCAACCGGAAATTAAGGACAACGCAGATATAAAGTGTGATTCGCAAGGGAACATGTATATTGCAAATAATTGCGGTGTGTATCAATTTTGCATTGGTAATGGTCTTTTCAAAGAGAGACCTTTGATAACAGTCCGTGCAAATTGTTCAGCAATAGCAATAGATGAAGAAAGAAACCGGATAGTAGTTGGTTGTTCAACTTCAAATCGTATATACGTATACGAGTACGAACTACCTGCTGAAGAATAGGACGTGATTAACGCAGTCGTGATATTCGCTACATTTATGAAAAATTAGACTTACTTTTGTTAGTGAACTGCATTCAGCTGATGTTTTGGACGGATAACGACTTAGTAAATTCAACATAAGAGAAAATCGTAATAAGTCAAATGCGACGATGCGAATGCCTTAAAATTGCCTCAAGATCAGGTGTAAAAATTATCCAAAGAATTATACTTTTTAATAGCGTATACTCGAGGACATGTACTGTGTGAATATATCATAAAAATATTGCTTTGAAAATGTATGCGCCGATTTCATAAACTATGATAAAATCATGTTTATACACTACCATATATATGCGTCTTGTGCATAAGAAAGTTACCCAATCCATATAACTTTTGGAAACGGATGTACATGTATAAATGTTTTGCATCAAGTGCGTTATAACGTTATAAAATTTATTAACTTGGAAAAATTAAAACTTGTAAAATGTTAATGTTTATAGTATTTAATGCCAATTTTATTCTTATCTAGTGCATTTGAATGTTATCAAACTCATTTTATTGTGAAAACTCTATTGAATGTATGTACCAATTCATGTTTGTAACTCAAATGAAAATGTTGTCCAATTCGTTTAACTTCTGGGTACCCTATTATATGTATATATACCACTTAAAATGTTGTATGTAGTGCATTAAAATTTGATCCGATTAATTTAACCTTTTAGTGTAAACCTATTTATTTAAGATCGATTGCATCCAAAGCCTAAGGCGTATTGGAAACGCTCTCGAGTCCGTTTCCCTGGGACTATAGCAAAAACTTGGTGTCTATGGGGGAGATCTTAAGAACGCTCCCACAGTGGGGATCGAACATATGACCTCTCGGTCGATTAGCGGACAACATATCCACTACGCCAAGGCGACCCTAAAATCTATCTTTTGACATTACTTTATGTATCTAGCATTTTTAACATTGTCTTAAAATTGATTGTTAATTTTCCTTTTAAATTATGTTTGATATCTTAGGCTATGTAAGCTTAACCTTACCTTTCGTGGGCAGATAGTTTTGACAAGGAAAATTGCTATGCTCAAGAACCTTAAATATGCACGTTATACTGTTTGACTAATTTCAATGTGCTCGTGTTATTTCTATCTGGGGCATCATTATTACACTTTTGTTTTATTGTTCAAGATGTGTGATATAATCGGGCGACAACTACAACTGATGTAGTTCTAGTTTAAAGCATGTACATGTATTTGTATTGAGGAGTACCTAAAGACCCTAAATGTCATTGGCAACATCAGTCAAAGAACAAAACCACAAAACCAATAATTCAATAAAAATACAATTATGCATTGATGAAAACGCGAGAGTCGACATGCGATATTATTTCAGCGATATATGAACAGAAAAATATCGCGTGTCGCTTCGCGCAAAATATCGTGTGTCGCTTTGAGTATCGCGCAAAATATCGAGTATCGCTTCTTGTGCCGTGTGCCGCGGTCTGAAATTAGATCGCGATACACGAGATTCGGATTACATGGGCGATATTTGAATAATAACATATCATGTATCGCTTCATGTGACGCTTCGTATTTCGTCATTTGAACGCGAGACACGATAGTTTGCGCGATACTCAAATCGACACACGATATCACGAAGCGACACGCGATATTTACCACAATATATCGCCTTTTGGGCTACCTACACAAGGGCGATATTTCGTGGTACATTCTCGCGCGTCGCTTCGTGTATCGCGCAAAATATCGTGTGTCGCTTCGTGTGTCGCGCAAAATATCGTGTATCGCTTCATGTGTCGCCCTTGATGAATGAAGGGCGAAATGATAGATGGCACTATCCGGATTTCGTATTATAGGAAAAGTCAAATTACATTGATGGAATATACGGACGGATTTTGTGAGAAACACACTATTACTTGTACTCACGACATTAATAGCATCACATTGCTTGGTCACCATTTGTTAGTTGTTGGATCGGGTCCAATCTAGTTGCTTGACATTTCTACAGGTCACGTCTGTTATGCAAAAATGCTTTACGAAAAAATGTGGGCAAGCGATGGATCAGATATTTATACGGCCATAAATATAGTTCGAGCTTGTAAAGCAGCTAAGAAAATTGCACTAGCCTGCAGTAACACAGTTTAGCAAGTAAACATAGAAGATGGCGAATGTCAAAAAGACACATTGCATGCAGTATGCCCGTTTGTTTGGAAATACGAACAAAAAAACGCCAAAACCGAAAATTGAGAACAATAAAGATGTTAAGTGGGACTTGCAAGGGAGCATGTATATTGCAGGTACATCAATTTTGCCATGGGAGTGGTCTTTTCAAAGCGAGACCTCTAATCCTTCAATATTGTACAGCAATAGCGATAGATGAACAAAGAAACAGGATTGTGGTTGGTTATTAATATCAAATCGTATACACATGTACGAGTACGAACTACCAGCTGAAGAATAGGACGTGATTAAGGCAGTATTGATGTTCGTTACATTGATGAGAAACTTTACTTATTGTTGTTAATGAACTTTATTCGGCTGATCTTTATGCTAGATAGAGACTTAGTAAATACTACAAAGGAAAACAATTGTAATAAGTAAAATGAGACGAAACGGAAGCCTTAAAATTGCTCTCAAGATCCGTTGTAAAAATTGTTTACATTTAAAAATTATCCAACGAATGATATTTTTGATAGCTTACGCTCGTATATGTACTTTGCGAATATATCATAAAAATGCTTTAAAATGTATTCGCCGATTCATTTCTTTTGGATAACCTAGTATATAATTATGTTTATACACAACCATTTGTATGTATATTACGCATAACACAGTTATCCCATCCATATAACTGTTGGAAACTTTAGTGCATTTGTAAATGTTATCATTGTTTTGGATCTTGTGCGTTATAACGTAACAAAAATGTTTTAATTTGTAAAAAGTAAAACTCGTAAAAGTTTATGTATATAGTTTATTATTTCAATTTATGTATATCTAGCGCATTTGAATGTTATCGAACTCATTTAATTGTAAAAACTATATTTAATGGATATACCATTTCATGTATGTAACTAGTGCATTAAAATGTTGTCCGATTGGTTTAACTTGAGGGTATCCTAGTATATGTACACTGAGACTTTTTTAACGCAACACGTATTCAAATCAATATAGCTCCCTTATCTTTGAACAGATTTTGTTCAAATTTCGACTAGGACTTGTTCAACTCATATCTAATAATCCAAGTAAATTTAATTGAAATTGATCAACAATAAAATATAAAACATAACAAATAAAAAAAAAATCATTGAAGAAGTAAAATTCTCAAATCGTTCATCGTAAATAAATAATGTGAAACGTAAAACGCATTTACCTACACGTCTTAATGACCGACCGGCTTGTAATATTGCACTCATACGAGACATATTGTTTTTCTAATTAATGTTATGTTTTCCTGGTGTAAAAATCCATCTAGAATGATGAAATTGATATTAAATTGGAATTATATAGCGCTCTGTACTACACTTGATGACTTTTCGCACGCAGCATTTTCAAACTTAAATATCTCAGAGTTGGTTAAATATTTTGAATTTTTGATTTAAAATTGTACATGTGATTATTTTCCTGGTGTATCAACCCACCTAAAATGAAGACATTGAAATAAAATTAGAATCATATCGCGTTTCACCATTTTCCCATGCAAAAATATGAAACCACACCTCCCCAAAGTGCAAAAGCGCCTGATTGTCACTGATGAATGATTGTATCGTAATCTTGCACATAATATATTCAAATGATAACATTTGAACTATTAATAAAAAATCATCTTAACTCATTACAGCAATATTCAAGTTTGAAAAGTGTTGCGTTAGAAAAGTCTCCAAGTGTATATACAACTTAAAGTTTGCATGTAGTGCAGTAAAATATGATCCGATGTATATAACCTTTTATCACTACTATATGTATCTAGCATTTTATAACATTTTCCATATTTAATTTTGTTTGATCTCTTAGGCTATAACAGCTATCAACCTTACCTTTCGTGGGCAGATTGGATATAAGCATATAAGAAAAAGTACTTTTCACAAGAACAGTAACTGTGCACGTTATACTGTTTGACGTATTGCAATATGTACCAGGTAAATGTAAATAATATGTTTTGTTTTGAGCATCAATATCACAATTGTTATTGTGCAAGATGTGTAATATAATCGGGCGTCAAGTAACACTTACCACTCATGGAGTTCTAGTTTATTACATGTACATGTATTTGTTTTGAGGAGAACCTGAATGTCATTGTAGACATCGGCCAGCCAAACAACAAAACCACGCAAAAATATTCAATAAAAGATACAATTGAGCATCGACAATGGGGAAACGATTTGAAAGCACTTTTTTCTCACAATAAAAGTAAAAATGTGAGTGAGTAATAGATAATTTGTTTGGATATGAATGAGAAACACCAATGACATTATTTTGGCTAACTCGATTTTATTGAGTAATAAACATGTAGAAAATTTATACATATATTGTTGTGCCCCGCTTCAGGCGCAAGTCTTATATCAGGTATAACTAGTGGCTCTCTTTCAGTAAATAGTTATGGCTGTGTGGCTTTAAAATATAAAGTCATTTTTGTCTATAAAAGTAAGTCAACCCAGACTTAAGTTATTCGATGTAATTTATTGTCCAGCAAGGAACTTAAAAGAGTATAATATAACTTGTATGATGAAATATATTCTTTATTATTTAATGTAAAGAAGCACTGAGCAAATTTCACTTACAATGTGTTAAAATATTTAAGTTCAAGTTGGCGCCAGATTTCTTAACAAAGATTGAGAACGTAGTTTTACTATAAATGGAAGGTTTTCTTGACACAGAAAATCTGAGGTATATATACTTTTCCAGTGACACACTGTGCCCTGTGTCATACACATGACACAGTGTGTCATACACACGACACAGTGTGTCATACACATGACACAGTGTGCCTGCAACAACAAAGATTGTGCCCGACACAGTATTCTATGTGCCCTTCTAACAGGTGCTCAAATAGAATGTTCTTAAGTATGGGCAATTTGTAACGTAAAAGCAACTTTAAAATATGCAAAAATATATAACAACAGAATAATACCTCAAAGGAGCGTTTTCTGCTTGAATTAAATTCATTTCAGAACTTTAACAATTAATTCGAATACAAAATGATGCTCAGTGACTTTAAAAGTCGGCTTTACAGAAGTTGCTTAGCAACAGGCACGGTAACAATCAAGATGGCTGCCGTCGATTTCTAAGAAACAAGTGTGACAGTTTAAAGTAAAAAAGCAATGGGTTTAAACAATTCTAACTGTTAAAAATTGGCAGAAACGTCACAATAGGACTACAATTTGATAGCTGCTACTTATTGTGTATGAATTCTTAAATAACGACATTAACTTTAAGAGACAAATTTCTTCAAACCGAAAGTAGGAACATTTTGACAATAACAATGGAGTAAAAATCGTAAGTATAAAAGAAAACTAATTCTAGCCTAAACATGTGATATTAGTGGCTGGTCTGTAATATATAATTGGTCAGCACGATAAATTATATGACCAGGCTAGGAAAAAGCAACATTAATGAATGAACAATGAAAACAATTATGCTGTTGACAAGGAAATTCATGTAATTATTTTCAATGTAAAATATTTATTCACACTTAAATAATGTACTATACACTGGGTTGTTTTACAATATTTTAGTTTGTTAATATAATTTACTGTTGAGATCGCGTTCTGTTACTTTTAAATAAATTTGTTTCAGTTATATATTTATGTTTAGTTTTAAATATAAATTGACCAGACAAACTTAAATGTACCATTATGAAGGAAATAGTAAATTATGAAGTTAAAGTTGTATTACAAAAAAAATAACCTTAAAATAAACATGGGCTGATGCGTGCAATGTTTGATATGAATATACGCATATGTCTTATGTGAGGAATCGGCGACTGTCGGGGCTAGTATGAATGGGAGACAGACATGCCAAGCATGAATTCACGATTTATATTCATAGCAGAAATAAACGACAATTTTTTCTAGAAGGAATGTAAAAATTGTATACGTAGTCGTAATGTATATATATTTCGTTTTAAAAATAGATTGGCAAGATATAATCAATCTTAATCTACAATAATGAAGGACAGGGTAAATAATGAATTTTTACAATAAAATAACGGGTTTTGCCTTAATGTTCAATGTACTCAAGTCAATGTTTAATATGAATATGCGTATATTATATATCTGATGTGAGACATCGACGACCGTCGGGTCTAGTATGAATTGGCGAATTACATGCGTTGTAAGAGTATACGACTGATAGGAATGTACGATTGATATTTATAGTAGGGACGTACAGCAAAATTAATATAAGGAATTTACAACATATATGCATTGTATGAATTTCTGACTGATATATCATGTAGGAATCTTCGACTAAAATGTCTGGTAGAAATCTTCCACTGATATTCCTAGTAGTAATTTATGATTCATTTTCCTAGTAATAATAAAATCTTTATTTAAAGAAGATAGACTTCTTAAGAAATACATCAGATGAAATTACATAGTATGCAATTTATATAATACATTTCTTATTTTAAACAAGGTCTTCTAACATAATACAATTTACAACAAATATATATATATATATATATATATATATATATATATATATATATATATATATATATATATATATATATATATATATATATATGTATATGTATATATATATATATATATATATATATATATATATATATATATATATATATATATATATATACACATATATATATATGATATGTACAATACAATTTACAACATATATATATATAAATTATAGGTCTTGTTAAAATTTTCAATTGATATGCTTTGTAGGAATGCGCGACTTATATAGTCCTAGTTGGAATGTACGATTTATTTTCCTGGTATGAATGAACGATGGTTATCGTTAGTAGGAAATTCAGTAGAAAGTATGAGTTTGTTAGAAAGTCATGACTTATATGTCTCAGATATATACGACTGTCGAGGAATACACGAGTTTTATTTGACGTATGTAAAACTACATATCTGGCAGGAATCTACTATTGGTATGCCATTTAAGACTTCGCGAACAATATGAAACCGCACATTAAAAAGACGTGCGAATGTTTGCTTTACTGTGCCACATAAATGTTAGCTAAACATTCAATAACTTTGAAAGAAAGACATTCGAATCCATAAACATTAATGGGGACAAATCAAACAGCACTTAGATTTGCATAGAACTCACGCAAACTCCAGTTGCGTCCCTTGCATTACATTTCTTTGTAATTTTAACGTTCGCTGCATCATCATCATCATCATCATCACCATCGTCGTCGTCAACATCATCATCACCCCACCATCACCACCATCACCACCACCGCCACCACCATCATCATCGTCATCATCGTCGTTGTCGTCATCATCATTATTCTCCTAATCACCATTATCATCTAAGACACTTGTTAATAAGAATACGTATAAATAGATAACATTTTTGTCGTTACTTCAACATTGCACTTAACGTATGATCTCCCTTTAATCAACCGTAAATTTTAACGTCAAGTATTTGTTTTGTCATCGAGTTGTGTTGTGTGTCATTTGTACTCGTTCGTTTTCTATTTTAAAATCATATTAGTCTCGTTTATCAGTACCGTCTGTTACAATTAACCCCCTTTTGGGAAAACGGGGCTTAATACATGTGCGTGAAGTGTTTCCTATATGAGCTTTTAAAGTAGGCTAGGGCTAATGATGGACAACAGTTTACGCTTAGACTAGATTGTCGTTCAGACGATACTTACTTTAAACGGAAAGAGTCGTCCCTGATTAGCATATCCAGGCTGCGCAGGCCATATAAACGGAAAGAGTCGTCCCTGATTAGCATGTCCATATAAACGGAAAGAGTCGTCCCTGATTAGCATGTCCATATAAACGGAAAGAGTCGTCCCTGATTAGCATGTCCATACAAACGGAAAGAGTCGTCCCTGATTAGCATGTCCATATAAACGGAAAGAGTCGTCCCTGATTAGCATGTCCATATAAACGGAAAGAGTCGTCCCTGATTAGCATGTCCATATAAACGGAAAGAGTCGTCCCTGATTAGCATGTCCATATAAACGGAAAGAGTCGTCCCTGATAAGCATGTCCATATAAACGGAAAGAGTCGTCCCTGATTAGCATGTCCATATAAACGGAAAGAGTCGTCCCTGATTAGCATGTCCATATAAACGGAAAGAGTCGTCCCTGATTAGCATGTCCATATAAACGGAAAGAGTCCTCCCTGATAAGCATGTCCAGACTGCGCAGGCTCAACTGGGACGGCACACGAATCAAGCCCGATTTGTCAGGGACGGCACACGAATCAAGCCTGATTTCTCAGAATGCAACTCATAAAAGGCTGTTAGGCAATTCTACGAAAGTGTTAACCACTTGCCTAAGGTATAGCAATACGTTTAAGTACGAAGCCAATACATCTGTCTCTATGCACATGCAATAAGACCTGGTTTCACAGAGCGAGGTTATTAAGTTTGATTTCATACACATACACGTGCAGTCATTGAGTGGAAGGAGTTGATGCATGTTAAGTTTGAACTGAGATTTTGGCAAAAAAGTTAAATTACGCTAGGCTAATATATGATAATGTTTGGTTCACGCTACAGGTACAAGAGCTAAGACAAACGTATGTAAATGTTGTTAAGTTGTGTTTAGGTAAATGGTCAAAATCTCGCACAAATGAATTAATATTAAAAAAATACGGGTAAATATATTGAAATGGATCATTTGAAGACAACACACTTGTTAACCGTTTTGTGAAAAAGCAAACGTAAAAAAAAAACAGAACAACACAGCTTCTGACTAACTCCCAAACACGTTTATTGGTCGGGTAATTTAAGAAGGGTAAGCTGAAACAAACATTTTGCTTTTACGCCTTATTATTAAATATGTGTCATACGCATATAATCATTCACAATAGGTTTGATTATCGAACGTGCATTTTCTACGTGCGCAGAAACCTATATATATTGAACAACTTAGTATTTTATTCCAGCACGACTTTTACTAACAAGAACCTTCTGTATCTAATTGCGCATGGGTCACAAGTAAATTATGGAGACATTTTCGCTACACAATTTTCTGTAATTGATCACTTTTACAAAACGTTCACACAAATGTTTAGCCCGGATAATTTGTCGGGTATTATTTGATCCATCATTCCCCAGCCAACTGGCTGAGTCACTAAACGACCCGCATTTGAAGTAACAACATTTATCACTTATTTTTGCTCGATGTAAAAACCCACGATGGTAAATTACTGCAAAGTGGAAATAATACAATTCAATTATTTTAAAATTATACCTGTACTTGTTTCGACCAAATGGCTGTAAATTGTATGTTAAATTTTCCGAACACACATATATTGGGGAAATCTGTTAAGTTTCAAACAGAATTAGCGAAATCAAGGAATCTAAATGCTGAGTTATGTTCGGGTTTCTTTTGTTAAAAAGTTGAAATTGACTTAAGTTGCAAACTAATGAAATATATTTGTTGCTATAGATGTATTCATGCATATAATCGCATATAATCGCAATTGTTAGTAGTGTCTTTATTTTGTAAAGACTAATAAATTAAGTTGCCTAAAATTATATAACGACAGTGTACAATTCTGTACCTGGGTGGCTATACAAATCAAATAGCTTGTTCCGTGTTGAAGGCAGACGTTTAAAATACAATTTAGTATTTAATGAGATGTAATGTAGAGCGTTGTCTAGCATTTACACGTCATATATCTATTTATCTATTGGAAAAAAAACAAATTCCATCTACACATGTGCAAATTACTTTTGATGTCAGCCTGTAGATATATAAGTGAAATAAACATTTCTCTCGACATCACAAACACAAATACATGTGCCTCACAGCATGTGCATCATGTTGTGTGTAGGTCAAACAATATTTATTCCGCTTTAAAGAGACACATCGTCGGTATTTTCGCCTTAATATAGGCAATTATTAAAACTTTGCAACTTGCTATTTTCCGGTATATATTTTTTTCTAGTAATACTATTACATTGATGAAAACATTATAAAATGCATAAATTGAAATTATTTTCTATTGTGGCTATAATGAGGTTTCGAACTCATGCCTTCAAAAATAGCTTGCTTAAATGAGAAGTTTACTACACGCCAGTTCCGTCATCGATAATGCGCATGTGTATTAATTCATAAAGATTTGAATACTTTTTTATCTCTTCAAGTGTCATCGGTAATAACTTATTGGCATTATACAAAATAATCTATTGTTGACCGTTAATAAAACTGGTCATATGTATTCAGCAAAAATGTCATGAAACCTTATAAACGGATACCTTTATTTTTGAAAATATATATAGTAATAATCGTCGAAATGTGCCTTTAAAATATGATATTACGAAATGGATTTGCTACCTGTACAACTACACCAGTTTAAATTTAAATTTAGTTTGAAGCTCATTTTCGGTTTGTATTCTAGTTTTAACTCAACCATTCTCATGTGCGCACAACACAACTAAGCATCGTATGTACCTGTCTACTGTGACAAAACAATTTGCTGCCAGTCTGCATCTCAAACCAAGGCCCATAATGCATCAGCTGACAGGACAATCGATGTCCTGACTGAGATTATTTTGGCGCCAATCCACCCCACCCCCTCCACTGAGCATTTCAGTTGTTAAATTTTCGCTGAAATTGAGATTTGTTCACGAATGTATTTTTCTAAGAATTATCGCAGGTGACATAACGGTAACGGATTGGTTTAGAATATGTGATTTAATCCGAGACTCGAGCCAGAGACCTCTGGCCAGTTTCGCACCGTCACAACTGAACTTACCTGTACGCCGCACAGCCTCTACCCCTTTCTGATCAGGTTATTTTAAGCCGATGGAACACAACAAACAAAGGGTTTTCAAATAAAAACCGCTTGCCCACCATTGCTTATTCAGCGGTTGGCACTTTGACTTAAAGGGGCATTGGTAAATTGACAAAATTAAACAAAAAATGTTTCAGATTCGCAAATTTTCGTTTCAGTTATGATATTTGTGAGGAAACAGTAATACTGAACATTTACCATGCTTTAAAATTGCATCTTTTTACGATTTAAAAACCTGAAAATTATAAAGCTTTGCAACGCGAAACAATTGAAGAATTTGGAGAGTTCGGTTGTGGTTATATTTTGTGGAAATAAGAGGTTTGCTAATATAAAGTATAAAATACATCCTACTTTGTATGAGCAAAAGGTCAGCACATAAGGTAGTCGTGAAGACTGTGCGATGACCTGTAAATAAACTCTGACATACACACACAGACACATTTTATATGAGCACGGATGGCCGAGTGGTCTAAGTGGTAGACTTTTACTCCAGGACTCCAGGGGTCAGTGGTTCGAGCCCTCTTGGGGTTACTTTTTGTTTTTTATTTTATTTTTATTCTTGACTTTTTACTGGAGCTGTTTAGATCCAATGTTTACATTTTTCAGTGTAAAGCATTTAATGACAAACTTCAATTCAAGCCAACATCTGTGAAAAGGCCTTTTTAAAGTATATACTAATGTATACAGCAGTAGAATTTAATAGATGCTTTTGTTGAAAACCGTCAAAACCTCGATCTGGCTTGTCGACAAAATAATTATTTTGTTACTAGCTCAATTTGGCAGCAAAAATTCAACAGTATTAATGATAAATCGGTCTTCGTGTGACCCCATCCGTGTATTCGATTTTATGTTGGTATTCTTATAATCGAACACTTGTCACTTTTAGGATATGGATATTTCGCTGAACAAAACTGTTTTTTTGATAACACAGAACATGGAAGATGTGCGATGTTTGCAAAACAGCGTACACATTACATATCGAATTAACATTAATTAGCTAGGACTTGGTAAGCTGGGCACACTTGCTGGAGTTTACCATATCGGGCATGTGGGCCGAACTCCGGGCACTCCGGTGTCCTCCCACATCACAAGATCTTTTGGAAATAAAAAGAGAATATGATTTCGTTAAATACAAATAAGAGGTTATTGCAGTTTTAATTCAAGATCCTTCCCAACTCGGATAATCAATGACAATCAGAAGTAATGGGTACAGGTACACACCCTTATGCTTCATTGGCACGTGGAGGTCTCTTAAACATCAAAATGCACGCGCGTAGAAGCGATAAATAACTCACAATATGTATTAAAATTTTGTTTTCGTGACGTAGATTCTTTATAAAGAATCGACCAACCGAGAGCCAACAGCGCTGTGGTCCCGTGCCGATGTTATCTGTATATTTATTCGTACTTTAGTTACACCACATCTTTATCCGGTGATCCTTTGTGTTCTGTGTAAATCAAAATGGCTGTCACAATTATTTGTCTGCATTTAAACTCAACCAACACTTAATTATTACAAATTAGATATGATGGTTATTTAAGGAATTGATAACTCATGTCACTAGTAAACGGTTTGAAGATCAACATTTAGCATTAATTGTTGAAGAATTTCAAAATTATTTCTTCTTATTGTCAGCGCGCATTTCACTGAAAAATTGAAATTGTCAATTTTAATAAATTTAATCATATTCCGCATGCTCAATTAAACAAGTACAGCTCCCAAATTGCCTGAAAAATGACAGTGTTGAAATGGTTAATAGATCTCGACTAAGGTCAGCCTGTGTTCTTATAAAATAATTGCGACAATTAAAGTAGTTCCTACCTACCCGGATACGTCAGCCGCGTAGGGTGCAGGATGATAAATAGGGTTCCGCCTTATAAACATGACATGATAGATGGTGCATAGACACATTTATTAAAAGCATATTCAGATATAGGGTGGAGTTCAAAATTACGCCGAAAAAATCACAACAATAAGATTGGTATCAGGTCTGACTTAATTAAAAAATCAGTTCATTGAATACAATGAATGAAAGTAATAAATCATCAACATAGTATGCAAAAAAATAATTATTGTTTTCCATCGCACCCAATCATATCACATGACCTTTGTCATTTCCCTATTCTTGCTTATCCTGGTATTGTACACGGCGTATTACGCCCGTGTGCAAAGCTGTTATTTGTTCAAAAAAAGTTTCTACGTCTTGACATCGTTGGGGTATGATTACATTGATATTTCATGAATACAGCATGTATATTGTATACACGTGTGCATCCAAGTACACAGTTTTTCTAAGAAATTAAGGATTCGTTGTCATACGGCCATACACATTTGATAATATGTTTAGCGTCCCCTGGACCTTTGAAACCAACCATCCGCGCAATAAAAGGGAAACACAACAAACTATGATTGAATAGAAAATGCGTACTGATATGAAATAAATAAATTATGTTCTAAGACAGAAATGTGTATCATCTTGTAGAGTTATTTAATGATATGTTTACTTGACTTTTTTCACAATCTTATGGTCACAATTAATAAAAACACAACTTAAATATACATACAAATATTCTCTAGCCATTTACATACAATACATACAAAATATTTTAACAAAACTGAATAAACATTGAAAAAAATGCATACTATAATCACAATACAAAAAAGTAATATTGAAGAAAATATAACAATGCCAACTTCGAATGTCACTTATTCAAAAAAATCTTTAGAATAATATGCAAAGAGAACCCCTCTTGGATAGCTTCGAATCTGGGTGTAATTTTTTAAATTACTCAACAATTCCATTTGAAGTAAGAACTCAACCACATAGGGAGCGAGTTAGTCAAAACAGTAAATAACGTTACTTTGTTGTTAACTGCTAAATAAAGAAAAAGATTGCCGTGGCACTATTTCCTAAAGACGATTTTCTAATGCCATAATACACGTACTTCTGACGGTTTCCATGCACGTTAACAACAAACTGTTCGGTCATGGTCAGGATTTGTATACGCGCTTCTCACATCGGCGATCCAGGTTTTATACTCGCTCACGATGCATGTGAGCTTTGTCGGTGGTCCCCAAAATTTATTGAATTTCAGTTACGAAATAGCTGAAAAGTGCAGCTATACTTCAAAATGAGTCTAAACGTTAGTGAGTCTGGTAAGTTATTATGAAGGAGTGATGGGACACAATCATTGCCCAAAAATAATATAGCCCCTGGGGCGGAAAGACCTTAAAAATATCGAATGACAAACATACACAGGTTAACAATATGTAAAGAGTTGGATAAGGACACATAATATACAATATATAGTTACGAGATTATAAAACATTTATAATATTTGAGTGTTTGAATTAAATCTCGTTGGCGTTGTCGGCATAGCGGCCATTGTTATTTTTAATTAATTTTTATATGGTTTATGATAACTATTTCTTAAAAGAGTTAGAATGATTCATGACAGTAGTTGCATCTTTAGTTTGTTTCTTATAAAGGAAAGCGAAACTATACAGGTTATACGATACATACTTTTCACAGATTTTGCCATGTATTGAATTTGTCATTAAATGCTTTATATTGATGAATGTAAACATTGGATCTAAAAAGCTCCAGTAAAAACTAGAATAAGATTAAAGAAAAAAGAGTAACCATCAACCACTGACCCCAGGAGTAAAAGTATAACGCTTAGACCCCTCGGCCATCTGCGCTCATACAATAAGTTATGTATTTTATACTTTATATAAGCAATCCTCGTAGTGTCACAAAATATAATGACAACAACAAAACTCTTCAAATTATTCAATCGTTTCGCATTTCAACGCTTGATAATTTTCAGGTTTTTAAATCATATATGTATATAATTAATTTTTAGTGCATGGTAAATGATCAGTATTATTGTTTCCTCACAAATATCATAACTACGAAAGTGTGCGAATCTGAAACATTATTTTTATTTTTTCAATTTACCAAAACGTGAAAATGACCCTTTTATTAGAAATGTAACACTATTTGGTTGTGTGCAATTATTTCACAATCCGCGAAAGAGCCGTTTTTTAAGTTGAAACCTTTGTCACAATATTAATATACATAATTTATACACGAACCTGTGCAGTTTCGTTTTTATACATCGATCTTTTGGGGAAACAATCGTAGGGTTTTGATTATTTTACATTACGAGTACCCAGGAAATTTGCAATGATAAATTGTGTGGTGCATTAAAAGAAAATAAGGCAGATATACATTAAAAATTGGCTGCAACATAAGAGAGTTCTTAAATAATTGCAAAGCATAAATGAAAATTGCCTTAATTGTATAACATATTAAAACCGTTTCATGAAAGTATGAGGTTTTGTCAATAAATAGACTTACCCAAATTTTGACCATCATGTTTTGGCTAAACTGCTGCAGATTTTGTTGACCTACTGTAAGTTGTGTTAATCGACGTACTATGCGGTGATTATAGGAGCGTTATTATGCGATGTGAATCATTACTCTTTTTGTGTTTTATAACGTTACGAAAAAAAATTTTCTTTCAACATTTTTACATTGTTCCATTCTGGCGTTTGCTCGTTTTACGTTGAATATTGTCATATGCAGTAGTGAACATTCCATGTTCGCCATTTGATGTTGAAAAATGAAAAACTTTCTCATTCAATGTAGAACGTTGCATTTTTCTTATAACCGTTCTTATAACCAGTTTCAAATGCCATGTTGGTCATTGTACATCGGCCATTTAGCATTACCTGTAGACCATTTAGCATGTTCATGCAGATTCTTAGACATTTGTTGTAGACCATTCCAAATGTTATGTAGACAATTGCAGATTGAATTGACACAGATGAAACAGTCCTGTAAACTATTGCAAATTACATTTAGACCGTTGAACAGTTCATGTTGTTCTTTGTAGATTTCGGGTAGACTATAACATGCAAGTTACATGTAAGCCTTTACGAATGGCATCTGGATCTTTGTTAATGTCATCCACGCGTTTGCATATCGTTCAGTCTTGTACATATTTCGCGTAGAACTAACGGTAATTAGAAATAATTATTTCTGATTTGTTAAACAGTGATTATAAAACTTCAACAGATTGGATTGGGGCTCTTTCAGATAGGTGCCGTAAACAAAAGTAAACAGAATATGGTAAAATTAATCGAAACATCCAACGACAGCAAAAGTAGTTGAATAAAGCCCTGCTTACCTGCAAACTTTCGCTTAAAGGGTGTTACATACACGATCTGGTGTCAGATGAAAGCGATCGTAAAAGCGTCTCCCATCCCGTTACGCAACAGCTCTTTACTGGAGCGTGCCGATCGCGTGAGGTCATGTTTTGACTAAATGTCGTCTGCTTTCACATTCGTCTCGTCGTGCGAGTAAACCGAGGCATCAGATTTCGCGATGACAGAAGACGGAATACTGACTCAAAAGAAGAAATAAAATTGGGAAGAATACCTGAGCAAGGGTACGAACAAACCAGGCTCACTTGACGAAAATTGGAACAGACCACCCCATTATTCAATATCAGTTGAGAAAAATGTCCGTGAGATATATTTACCTGTCTGGGTCGCAGTAATGCATGGGTGTAATCGTTTCGTGAAAACAAGTATATGTACGCAGTCTGAATATCAGTGATGGGCTGATTAATGCTTGACATTGGACACTTTTAACGCTGATGAAAGTATAGCCCAAAGAATAAAAAGCAGTCTGAGTCTGAAAAGAATGTGTATATACGGCCAGGCGACAAGTGTACATTCGCGTTCGCTGAACGTGCCAGTTTTAGAGGAACTATGTCGGTGTGCAGTTGTAAAGTCAAGGCCGAATGTGGCTACTGGGATAGTACTCGTGTTTCTGTTAGTATTTTCTCTCTCTAAGGTTTCAGTGAAAAGCGATATAATTAACCAATAATGAAGAACTATAAACCACAGAAGCAAACATTATGAACCCGCATTAAAATTTTGATTACCGGTAGGCACAGAAAGACATGCTGAGGACCTTTTGGTTGACGTTCGAGGTCAAAGCCTGTATAGAACCGCGTAAGTAATAGTGTTTATGTAATAAATAATGTATGTAAAACAGGTCCCTCCATTTCAGAACAGAATTGTGAAAAAAACCCGGACTGTACCCCAAGCCCATTCCATAATTTATGATAAGACTCCTCGATAATATGGGGCGAGTTGTGAAATATTCCTGGAAGCGTCCTCCTGGTAGTTATGATTCGGAGGGACATCATTTACTCGGAAACAGACTCACTGAAGTATTATGTACTCACGGAGCGCCCCGGACATGCACGGTAAAACTGAACCGCACCATAGGCGTTGGTGCGTCTGTGATATCTTCAGTGGCACGGACCAGACCATAGGCGGTGGTGCGTCTGTGATATCTTCAGTGGCACGGACCAGACCATAGGCGGTGGTGCGTCTGTGATATCTTCAGTGGCACGGACCAGACCATAGGCGGTGGTGCGTCTGTGATATCTTCAGTGGCACGGACCAGACCATTGGCGGTGGTGCGTCTGTGATATCTTCAGTGGCACGGACCAGACCATAGGCGGTGGTGCGTCTGTGATATCTTCAGTGGCACGGACCAGACAATAGGCGGTGGTGCGTCTGTGATATCTTCAGTGGCACGGACCAGACCATAGGCGGTGGTTCGTCTGTGATATCTTCAGTGGCACGGACCAGACCATAGGCGGCTGTTCGTCTGTGATATCTTCAGTGGCACGGACCAGACCATAGGCGGTGGTGCGTCTGTCATATCTTCAGTGGCACATTGAAAATCATGTAGGTGGAGGGCTAGTTTGAGAGGTTGAAGAATGTAGAGTAACACACAGATATAATCTGTTTCATAAAAAATCCCCACATCTGTAAGAATTATCCATAATTGTCTGCAATTGCGTGTTCCAAACGTGGTGGTAATAACATATTCTTACTTTTACTTCTTATAATGCTTCTTACATCCAAATATTTCCAGAGTTAGTCTACGAGGCAGCTAATTTATCTTTAAAGTCTTTAAGCATTATAAGAAGTTAAGGTAAGTCTTTATGTTTTGATATCGACACAACGTGACCGAAATCGAGTTTGCATTCGGGACCTAGATTAGACGGAAATGGATCAACACTTTACCATTTTAAGCGTATTTGACGTGTTTGTTGTCCCTTTGACATTAATATTTATTTAAAGAACTTTCTTACTAGATTTAAGTTGTATAGGCTTCATTTCCGACCCTTAGATACTGATGAACAGCAAACAGCATACAACCTGAACAGAGTGCGAGTAACTCTCAGACTGTTCTGGATTTATGCTGTTTGCACATAGCCATTTTCACTTTGCCTCTGAGTGGAAAAGGGTTAACGCGGCTGCCGCACGGACCAACACAGTTTTCAGGAACATTCAGAAAGATTCAAGGTTGATTAAACGGATTTTTCCCCAGTTTTGTTTTCACTTGTTTCAAGTAATCTCTCCCTAACCGTTTCGCAATAATTGTATCCTCACGATCATGGACAGAACACAACAGAACATACTTGTATTACACATAAACTTTACAGTTTTTAGTGTTAAACAAACATAATAATACAACTTACGGTACATGAATATAGTTTTTAGTGGATTTAGCAGAAATGTTATAAAATTGTAAAGTACCCAGAGTTCAGCGTGTTACGATTTGAGGTACACGCTCAGTAACTTGTTTCATAACAAATATATAAGAAAATTACAATTTAAAACAACAACGAACGAATTTACTTATGATAGCTCAGTGATGCATTTTTAAGGAGAGTAAATATCATAATAAACAATATATGTCCGCATAAATAAGTTGGGTGAAAAGATTCGTTAAGCAAAAAACCTATAACCCTGTAAGATACGACTTCAATTAAGTCAAATTTATAATATAATCACAGATACAGATATAAAATAAACTTAAACCGATTATTATTGAAGAATTAGTTTGTGTATTCATCCTTGACAATCCAAACGTGATAGCAGATCTTTGACACCGACTCCCTTAAAGATTAGCGATCATTAATAAATAAATAAATTAAGGAATACACCAAGGGCAATTTATAAACCAAAAGAGATGAATAATGTACCAACAGAGAGCGATAACATGCGAAAAAAACAACAATAATTATTGATGAACGGCGAGATTATTACTAGCGACGGCCACGTATGTGGTCTGCTTCAAATGTCTAGGTCAACGGTCTTGTAAGAATTTTCAAAAGCTTTATTGTATGTTATGTTAAGCATTTCTTGTTTCTATATTTTAACGTTGGAAAGTACTGATCATCTGCAAAGTTAGTATTTAGACGAAATAACGCTGTTTTTTGGTATTTATTTAATGATATATAAGCTGCCTAGTACATGTACCGCAGTAATAATTTGAAGAAAAGCAAAATAAATCACAATAATGTCTTGTGCCAAAAACGGCATTGTAGGAAACTTTCTTTTGGTTTTTTAAGTTTTTTTTTGTGAAGCACAATATTTTGTATTAAATATTCATTTTCAGACGTATATTGCCCCCAACGGACAATATAAATATGTCTCTTTAAATAACGCGCCCTTGGTCGCAATGTGTGTCACATACCATTGGTGATTAAGATTGTTGATAAACGATGATAAACTCACCTCTTGTATTTGTATATTTAAACTACATGTTAGTCATCTAAACTTGTGTTTTCGTCTTTCCGTTTATAAGATTATACTAATAATATATAGAATTAAATGTTAATTCCTTTGCGGTTACAAATAAATAAATGCATAAATAAAAATGCATGACAATGTCATGTGTATATGAACTAGGAATCATTGTTAATACGCTTTAGTTCTTCATCAAAAGAGATTAATAATAAATTAATATTACTTAATAAGAAATATCTTTAAAAAAAAAGATATTTGGAAAATATCCTGATTTTGAAAACAAAGGTTCAAAATCTACGTTTTCTAATAATTAAATTAAATAAAATTTTAAATGTTCGTTGTTGTTGTTCAGTTATTAGCCGCCTTTCAACTGCATGCAATGTTTGCTCTGTAGTGTATTTCATATTTATGTATACATTTTGTACTTCAAGTGTATACAGTGTATAATTCAATACGTAGTCCAATTGCCCGATTATTTGTTTTTGCAGCTATATACGCTGATATTTGCAGAAGAAAAGACATATAGGGAATAGCCATACCTATGTACACGTGTATTCGAATTGCTCACTTTTGTACGTATGTTCTCACATGACATATAATGTATTTAACAAAAGGTTGTTTTTTAAAGCATATGTCTTTTTTTTTTTTATTTAAACGTAGTTTTCATTCCCCACAATCAAATCATTCTATGAATGTCATAGCAATTTGTGAATAACAAATCTAACCACGATACTTTTCGATAGAAATAAAAGGTCAGACTTCGGAAAAAATTAGCAAATGGGCAAATTTCGAAAGAATAGTCTGGCTTCCAGGGACACTCTCCAGACGGGCAGAGCGCGTACTTGCCTTGGTATCATGCCAGATGGAATGTTCAACGTTTGTTTGGGTGGCAAAATTATGTTTCAGATCATGTTATGATTGCTATTTCCTTTTGTTTCTTACACCGATGTACTCACAAAAGGTCATGTAATATAGTTATATATTTTACATAGACACATTTGAAATTATTTGGGTTTGTGTAGGCCAGCGTTCTATTGACTTGTAGATAAAACTGTCGTAGAAGCTCATTAGAGTCGTGTTCTGAGAATACTGGGAATAATGTATGTGCGTAAAGTGTCATCCCAGATTAGCCTGTGCAGTTCGCACAGGCTAATCAGGGACGACACTTTCCCCCTTAACTGAATTTTCGTGTAGAAGAGACTTCCTTTAAATGAAAAATACCACAAAAGCGGAAAGTGTCGTTCCTTATAAGCCTGTGCGGACAGCACGTCAGGCTTATCTGGGAAGACACTTTACGCACATGCATTAAGCCCCGTTTTCTCAGAACGCGTCACATTATGTCTATGTGAGAAACAAAAGCTTCACGTTCAACATTCTGCTAACATCGTTGCAATAAGCAATGGTCTACTGGCGGGAATTTTCTTCAACATTTGTTGGTTATTGATAGAGGTCAAAGGCTAGACAGCTACGCCGAAAAAAAAAGATATTGATTACTGTTGTTCATCGTTTGCATCTGTCTGGGTCACGTTTTATCCGACAAGTTTAACTCATATCTGGCGGAATTTTATTATCGTTCTGAAGCCGTTCATGACCAGTATGTTACTGAAAGATTCAAAGCAAATGAATAAAATAGCTTAAATAGAAATGAATAGACCGACGAGCCTAAGCAGTTATGATTCTCCGAAAATTGTATCAATTGGTAACAGTGCCTTAAGATATCCAATACAACGGGCCCCAAGAAAGCGAACTTTTCCTCTATAAATTCTATATATGTGCATTCAATTGGTTAAACACATTCCCCTAGAAGTGACCTGTTATTAATTGCTGTAATGTAATCGTCGGGGCCTAGTTGGATGTAATGTAGTCAAAATTATTCGGAAATTCGAGTACCAGAGCGTTCCAAACGCAAGTAGAGCGCGCTTGCGTGTCATTATCCGTTGGCATAGCCACTCGAATAAGGTGCGAATAAATACAGGCAAATAATAGGCGCGGGTCCCTTATTTGATCCCTGTTTCGGATGCCTCAAAGGGGTATATGTTAATATAAATCTGATTGATTATAATCCACGATGTGACTCGCTTGATACGCTTGTTGTGCGTCCTCGCTGGGGAAATTTTATATGAGCTCCCTCCTTTCGTCCGTCGTCAAATTTCACTTTAGAACTCATTTCTGTTTATTCTCCACGCGGCGAATTAATCTCGCTGGTTTGCGCCGATGACAAAATCCATCTCATGAATATTAATTAGGTCACGTGCCGTCATTTAAAACAGACAGTGGGGGAAATAAAGATTGATAGAAGTGATAGGAAAATCGCCGTCGCCGTGATGCAGTTTCCGTATATGAAAGTACAGGTGCGAAAGATCATTTGTTTTATAAAGTTTCATTTTTAACCTACAATTAGAACCGCCGCTTATTATCTTTTTTTTTCAAATAAAGATACTGCTGCATTTGTATTGCTTTTTGCAAATGCATACACTAAACGAACACTTGTTTCAACGGTGCAAGTTACAGCTTATGTTATTTGTATAACCTCTGTTCACTTGACACTACAATTGCCGCCGCTGCTACTGTTTCATCAACGTCTTCTTTCACTTCTTGTGCTGCTGCTGTTACTGCAACAACGATTACTACTTCTTCTGCTTCAAATACTGCAGCAACTTCATGTATTGATATTGCTGCTCCTACTTCTGCGGCTTTTACAGTTGCAAATGCCTACTGCAACTGCTACTTTTGCAGCTACTGCCTCTACTACTTGTAAAACCACTTCAAGTTAAACTTCTGCTCCTTTTCTTATTCTGCCAATTCTACTATGCGGACGACGACGAATTCTACTGTCATCTATACAGCTACTCATGTAATTCCACCCATAAATTTACTGAACAACTTAAGTGTAATACATACTATATTGTAAGCGCTCATACTATTAGTGCATGTGTATATTTTGAATTCATAATGGCGATGTGGTAAAGAAACGATCTTAATCAAGTTTATCAGCGTGGCGCGGGGGCTAATCATTGTAATATATTATACATTTTTCATTTGTACAAGACACAATCTAGTCCTCCAACACTATAAGTCATCATAGGATAACATAAACTAAACTTGGTTTCAGATGCAAATGAAAGTGTTTGTAAGTTCAGAATACTCTCACTACCTGTCCTCAATCACATGTATGGTTTTCGGTGAGAGTTAAATACTATTGTCATTTTATTACATCCGCGGCAGTAGTACGCAATTCACCAGCGTCTGGATTTCAGCGATTTACAACGACGGAGGCTTACAAAAAATCCACCAAATATGAGATTTGATTGAAATCATCATCATTATTAAAGCAAACATTTCATTTATTTTTGCATTCAGCTTTCTCATCAATTTTCAATATCTGCATCAAAATCAACTATTTATACTACCACTACTACTACTACCACCACCACCCCCATCATCATCACCACCACCAACACCACCACCACCACCACCACCACCACCCACCACCACCACCACACCACCACCACCACACCACACCACCACCACCACACCACTACACACCATCATCCACCACCACCACCACCACCACCACCACCAACAACAACAACAACACCACCACCACCACCACCACCATCACCACCCACCATCACCATCCACCATCACCACCACCACCATCATCACACCACCACCACCATCACCACCACCACCACCGCTGCCGCCGCCGCGGCCGCCGCCGCCGCCACAACACCACCACCACACCACCATTGCTACTACTACTGCTACTACTACTACCATTACTACTGCTTTTACTACTTCCTCTTCTACTTCTTCCACAATTACTACTTTTACTATTACCACCATTAATATTTCTACCGCTACTACCTCAATTTGTTCTTCTACTTATACTACATTACTTTTACGAATTATGCTGCTGCTGATGTTGGTGTCGTTGCTGTTTTCTACTGCGATTACTAGTATGATACTTTTTCCACTGACATTGTATTTTTTATTTTTTTTATTTTATACTTTACATTATATTTATATTTTTTTATTATATTAAAATGAAAAGAAAGGAAAATTTTATAAACATTCCCATTTGCCGACATTTAACTATTCGTTGTCGTTTTAACTGTTCGCTACTAATGGCCATCGGTCCGCGCGTGTGTGAAATACTTCAGTTACCAAGAAAACAAAATTGACTTTCAAAATCTGATAGCACTTATCTGGCAACAAATGGAATCTTTGAAGCGTGTGGGCACGTGCCTGTAATGTTAAATCCCCATGTCAACGGCTGGTCTTACGCTTGACACTTAATATTCAACGCAGATGTGTGCGTACAAATAAAAAATAACAATAAAAATAGCATATTTTGATTGATGGTAAAAAATGACGCCATCGGAAAATATTAATTGCGCTTTTTGCTTTTAAGCAATAAAATGTTTTTTGTTGATTAATTGATATTTATGCTATCTGTTTCTGGGATATACGTATATGCTTTTCAAAATAGAATTATTGAATCATACATATTATAGAATCATAAGTGCTATGATTTACAACATTTTGCGTGGGATTTTATGGCAAATTAATGTTATGAAATTTTATGTGATTTTTAATGATATTGCGAATTAATGATATCGCCCCATTGGTGCAAAAAGGTACCACATGACATTGAAATTAGAAGGCACAGTGTACCTTTTTGCACCAATGCAGTGATATAAGTTGCAGATTTTGACAGTTGCCATTTGATGCGTTTGTATGTCACTCCTTTATTTGAATTATATTAAGAGATAAATTTATTACTTTAGTTGTTTCGGTTATGACCTTAAAACTATATGCAAAAAACAGAGGTCAGTAGATAACCCGATCTCTATACTCTATAGAAAAAAAACTACCTCATTGATCGTTGTAATTTAGTTGAAATTTGATTTTAAAAATCGGTTTTTCGTATAAACATAAATTAATGCAACACAATTTGAATGTCATGGTAATCGCTTGAACTTTCTCGTGGATATCTCGCCTTCCCTTGGAATATCATACTGTCAAATAGGTACACGTTCACACCGCGGTATACAGGTTTATTCAATATATACAATAGACACACATCGCGTTATACAGGTTTATTCAATATATACAATAGACACACATCGCGTTATACAGGTTTATTCAATATATACAATAGACACACATCGCGTTATACAGGTTTATTCAATATATACAATAGACACACATCGCGGTATACAGGTTTATTCAATATATACAATAGACACACATCGCGGTATACAGGTTTATTCAATATATACAATAGACACACATCGCGTTATTCAGGTTTATTCAATATATACAATAGACACACATCGCGTTATACAGGTTTATTCATATATACAATAGACACACATCGCGGTATACAGGTTTATTCAATATATACAATAGACACACATCGCGGTATACAGGTTTATTCAATATATACAATAGACACACATCGCGGTATACAGGTTTATTCAATATATACAATAGACACACATCGCGGTATACAGGTTTATTCAATATATACCATAGACAAACAGATCATGAGTATACATGATCAAAACATAGTAACATATATAAAGGCATGACATGTGATCAGTATTGAATTCCATAAGTTGTTAAATAAAGTATCAATACATAAAAAGGTCTAGGACACATTATTTTTAGATTACAACATTTAGAATCTATTTAACAATCAATGCTATAAACGATAACATAAAAACAACAAAGACGAATCTACTAGAGAGCAAGAAGTCAAGTTTGAGTAATGCATTATATACAATTAATCATAATAATATTTATACAGGTTTCTTTGACTAAATGCTTTATGTACATACATAGCTAAGTTTCTGTTGGTACTTATATTATCCGATTGCATTATTTCAATAAATTTGTTTGGTCTTTTCCAGTAATATTTATTTATATATAATTTCCTAATATCATCATATAAAGAACATTGTAATAAAAAATGATATTCATCCTCAAGAACATTGCAATGTTGACATTTTCTATCTTGAAATGGTATGGCTTCAGGTTTGTGCCATCTGCATGATTCTACTTCTAATCTATGGGATGAAACCCTTAAACTACAAATATCAGATCTAAACTTAGTTATGCTAACATTTTTTAAGTAAGGTTGCAAATCAAAATTGCAAATCTGCCTGTAACTTATTGATCTTGAGAAATCATTAAGTTCTGACATCCAATTTTGGATAAATATATCATTCATTTAAAGTTTTTAAAAGTAAAGAGGTAACTGTGTTTACATTTCAATGTGAGTCGATGATCTTAAAGTAAATAAAAACCCAGAACACAACTCGTCTAAACACTGTCACAATAAATGTCGGACGTTGATAGGGCCGCGTAGCCCGAGAACAGACCCCAAGAGACCAAGCTCTCAGGGCATACCCGACATAAACTGAATGGGCGCTGGATTAGACGCGATCTCTAATTTAAACATGTACGACAATTTAATAACATACTTTTGAAGTTTAAAATTATTTTGATGTTGTTATTAAATTTAAATTTACATTCTAATTAAACGCGGTATTGACCTTTACATCGGACGTAAAATTTGATAATTGAACATTAAAACCAGCCAGTGGGCACTATCATTTACGAAACTCTTGTTCTACGAAGATAGCAGAGAGCATCCGAATCAATTAAACCAGGGGCGTTCAAAAAGTCGCTGATTGACAGATTCTATTGTATAGATCTTTAAGATGTGGTTTCAAAATATCTAATTAAGCCCCACTTTAGGAAAACGGGGTTTAATGCGTGAAGTGGTGTCCCAGATTAGCCTTTGCAGTCCGCGCGGGCTAATATTAGGGACGACACTGTATAAGACTTATAATAAGACTTTATAACAAGTGATGAAACAATGAAAAATTATTTGAACATCAAATGCGAAACTGTATCGGTTTTCTACGAAAATGATAGAGAGCGTCCAGAAAAAAAGTACAATAAACAGGTGAAATGTGTTCATTAAGAAATGAAAATGGGGATTTATTTCTTGATTTATTGGTTACGAGTTAGTTTGTGTGAACTACATACGGTTCAATAGTACATTAATTAAATTATATTGTATACTAAGTATATTAGCGCCATTCACTCAGTCTTTTTGTTTTATTGATATGCAGCAAATTGTCTGCTAGAAAAAAACGTAGAATAATAGTTTCATTGTAGCAAGAAAGCACTGGCACTGGTTTTGGATAGGCGTCGTGTTTTTCGAAAGCAACACAATCAACAACAATACATGTCCACGGTAAACGTTAAACAAAAACACCCGCGATATTCTTCACACAGTATATAAACGTCCCTCACTCGGCATCCCTGCGCTACAGCTCTCTCTTCAATTACTCCCATTAAGTTAGCGACAATTTTCCAAGTATGATTTACAAGGGCTTCTCGAGTCCCTCATTATAACAAGTTTCAGGAATCGCGACCCCTATCGGAAAGCCCGAGCGTGTTAATCAATGGGCCACAATGAGCGACATTCAAGACGATTTAATATTGATCAAGTAATTGTTCGCTCTGATCGCCGGGTTAGAATTAAAATCCTCGCAAAGCCCGGGCACAGATGGGGACGCGAGTTCCGATACATTTCCACCATCTGTCGCGCAATCCGAAGCTTTGGATGCCGTCACATTAAAACGCGGATTTCCGCGTGCGAGCGCGCGATTCCTCGTGATTTGTAGCGAAATGACGTGATTTCTGAAAGTTTGTTATAATTTCGACGAGAGTGCATATTATAATCGCGGTTACCCTTCTGTTCGGAAAATATCAAATCTGTTTTCGACACGATCACAGATTTAATTTTATATCAAAATAAACGTCTTTCGCTTTTCATTAGTAATTGGACGTAATGGCGATTATGTGTTTATATTATCACATAAAATCCGCTACCTAAAAAGCTTCCCTCAATCGGTAACACGTTTTAAAGGGATTATAGTTATCGGGATTCCGTTAAAAAATATATCTTTACACTTTACTAAAATAAGTGAGGAAAATATATCATTTTACGTCGTCATGGAATGAAGAGAACACATTTTGAACTACTAGTATTAGATTATAATTTACGAATGGGAATACAAGGTCATTTGTTGACCTGTTTTTAAACACTACTTGAATACTACTACGAATGACCTACGTCACTAAACCCATCAGAATAAATCAAATACGAATAACATTTGATAAGATCTCTGTTGTTTTACGATAAAAAATATAATAAAACTAGATATCAGTCCACAAATTAATAATTATGTTTTGGTCCACTTTTGCAACACGAGAGAATGTTCAACAAAAAGTATACATCAAAATTTTCAATGTTAATTAATTTTTTATGACAATGGTTAACAAGCGCGAACCTTTTTTACATCTTTGCACCATCCGACCTTGCCCATTTTTGAAGGACCCCCCGATAATTGGACAAGCGTCACATGCCATAAGTTATGATTTGGTGAAACTGTTTCTATAGATATATACCATATGGAATAGACATTATTAAGATATATCTATAAATTAAAAAAAAAAATTATAACTGAGGTGGATGGTCAATTTTCTGGGACGAATGCAAAACTCCGCCTTCATGTTCAAGCAATAACGGTTATAATTGTCAGATACTGTTTCTTTAGATATATATCATATGATATATAAATAAAGTTATTGGTATAAATATTAGTTAGAAGGAATAAACATAGCAATATTTCAGTTTTTGGTGGGCTAAATTGACTTTACGTGCATGCATGTCAGTCATTCTGGTAACGCAGTAACGTTTATCGACGGTAAGTTATGACGGCTTAAACTAATGAACATCGAGATTGAGGAATTCAAAAATGTAACAACGTAAAAAAAAGACAACAAATACGATGGTTTAGAAAAAGGCTGTCGTCCCGTTTCTTAATTTGATAATTTTTGGCCTTAGTTTAAGATAGTATTATTTACGATTGGCCAGTGAACAATATATGTTAAAGTTTCGTAGTCACGAGTGACAATGATTTTTTTCAAAATCATATTTAATTTGTATCACAAACAATGAAAATAAGTTGTTTTTCAGTGAATGCGAGTTATTTTCACTTTTACTTAGTTACATAATTAATGTGGACGTTAAATAAACGTATTGTATGGAACCACATAATTGTGTAGTTATTATTTTGATTTAGGTCTCGAATTTACTATCGGTAAACATAAATAATGCTAAACGTTATTTGATATTCGTGTAAAGTTCATTCGCCCGCACAGAATCTCTAAACTATTGCCACTGCAGCATCTGTACCTTCTAAAGCAAACACATTGAAATCTGTCGTAAATTTTAGAACATCTCTAAATACACAGAAACGTTGATTGCCCGACCTATAAAGCAAATTTTCACTTTTACGCCGATTTTATTTCGTTTTGATGTGAACTGGATTGCAGCATTGTCGGGGACGGTACTCTTTGATGACGCTATATAAAGAGGCGCGGAACAGTAATTTAACAATTAAAAGCAGATATTAAATTTTCCTGGTGTTTGTAATGGTCCTTCAACCAAAACAAATCATTGCTCCTGTTTTCATGTCGACAACTGCTAACTGCTCGGGTTTATAAATATCAAAATGCAATAGAGGAAAATCGGATACTGTAGACCCAAATAAAGGTTACAAACAGTAATAGCTCCTCATACAGCAATATGTACAAGTTGGCATGAATCCAGATTCGAACCAACACAAAAACTAGTATTAGACATATATATTTTTTTTATACAAATTCTCGGATGTGCATCTTTACCTAGAGGCTCTAAATTAAACGGCGACTTCTGTCGGTTGATCCACGAAAGTTGGGGTCATACACTAGAGGTTATTTAGCGAGTTTATTTTCCATGTCGAAGTCATGTTTTGGCCCTTAATATCAGCCCATCGTTTGACCCCCCCTCCGTTGCCCAGACCAGTGAAATATTTCACGGGTGTCAAGCATTGATATGTATATTTCCTGACACTCATAAGTGGGGGTCAACCCCTTTCCCCTGCCATACAGCCCTACTGTACGTAAAACAAACAAACACGATTTAAAACACAATACACACGCACAAAAAGTTACATCCGCGGAGCTTTTATAGGCCATAATTAACGAGCAGTTGACCACTCATAAATTTGTCCCTAATTTGAATATTCAATGAGCCACATTGAAAGCTCTGAGAATACAAACAAATTGTACCAGCGAAGACCGAAATCTGACATTTACAATCATCTCTAGGAACTCTACAGGAAACGTGGGACCTTGGTGTTAGAATTCCGTTACTTCTTTTGTCTCTAGACGGCACCTGTGTCTGAATATAAACATCATCGTGATGAGAGGTGAAGTTGAGAAATTTGTCGTCTATAAGTGCTCGTAGTGAAAACAAAAGGAACATATTTCGCGAAACGGGACACTGAGTCAACAAATACGTGCCGTCTTTGTGAATAACATGGCAGCGATTGGATGGGTTTTGATAAATAACAAAATGATTTTTGACATTGATAGGTCAGTCATATTATCTGTCAAAATACATTTTCATAAAGAAAGAAAAATAAGAAAGCAATGTGGCATTTTGAGTACCGGTACATGTATAATTTGTCCCAATATTAAATGCGCATTTTTTCAGTTTCCGATAAAACAGGTAACCGGTATTTTCCTAAACAGTTTTCGCATCTTAAATGCGTAATCCGCGTACTGTGTGCTTCTGCATTCATTAACGAACTACCAACAATAGTTTTCAACTAAACAACAACAACTACAACAAACAGCAAAGAATATAACGTTCCAAGCCTGTTTTGCAGACAGTGTTTTGGGGATGACAAGTGATCGATGCTATCTGAAATATAATGATTTATAAGTTTATTTAATATTTCCAAACGCTCTATTCACTTCGTATATGATTAATAAGGCTCAGAAAATGACAGAGTGGAATGACAAGAAGCTCTGAATTAGGGAGCAGAATATTTCAAAACTCAACTCGTGCAGAAAATAGTCTTTGACATCCGGGTAATTGGACACCCTTCGTCGTCTGCCGTTTTCCGTCCGCCGAAAAGTAAATCACATGTTTCAGTAATTTATGACTACGTGGACTGTATTTACTGCAGACCAAAATTATCACGTTTTGTCCTGCATGCGATTTTACGACTACTTCTTCAATGCGGTCGCACATAAAACAAGTTAGAAAGGTGGGCAACCTTGTCTGTACGGCTTTTCAAAAGTACCTACCGTGAAACTAAAACCTATTTTCTGGAATT
>NC_068368.1:8679847-8800764 GCF_020536995.1 Dreissena polymorpha | reverse complement strand
GCCTACTCACATCCGCCCACATCCTCCATACAGCCGCACAGTTGGGTGGACCAGGGCCTTTGGTAAGACGTACCACCGATATTAACAGCCACATTTGTCGACTGCACCGTCGGCTGAAAGGGAGACAGGAGACCTTCTAGCGTGTTCCATTAACCCTTTCCCCCATAAGAGGCTAAGTGAAAATGGCTTTTACAACCAGAATGAAACCAGAACAGCCTGCGGGCAACTCGCAGTCTTTTCATGTTTTCATGCTGTTTGCTGCTCATCAGTATCTAAGGTTGGAAATGAAGCCTTAAAACTTGAATCTAGTAAGAAAGTCTTTAATTAAATGTAACTTTCTAAGGGACCACACATGCGTCAAAATACGTATCTAAGTGGCAAGGTTTAACCCATGTATGCCTAGCGTCTAGAAAAAAAGGCATTGCAAACAGTGAAGACCCAGATGAGACGCCGCCCCATGATGTGCGACTCATCTGGGTCTGCGCTGTTTGCTTAAGGAATTTCTGTAATAAATATTCTAAATATAGAAATAAATATACTAGACATCCCTAATTTTGGAAATAAATTGATCCAATTTTGAAAGATGGGAGAGTCCACTAGGCATAAATGGGTTAACTCAATTACTGGTATGAAGCGTGGTACGATTCTCGCACATTTTTTATTTTTTCACAACTCAAGAGGAAAAGGATCTGATTATCAACACATGTTAACACTTATTATATTATTCTTTACAAGTAAAGCAAGAAATGGCGCGACAGAGACCGACGCGTATCCCACCCGCATGTTTGACCCAGGGCGCCCCAGGGTTGGTAATGGGGCCATGCATAGTTGAGATTGACCGTATTGTCATTAGAGAAGTTCAGTATCAATTAGAAGTGAATCGGTGTAGAAATAAAAAAATATAGTAAAAGGCAATTTTGGGTGGGTGTGGCCTATGTGTGTGTGGTGGGGGGGGGGGGGCGCCCTAGGGTTGTTAATGGGGCCATGCATAGTTGAGATTGACCGTATTGTCATAAAAAAGGTTCAGTATCAATTTGAAGTGAATCGTGTAAAAATGAAGAAATCGGTGTAGAAATGAAGAAATTATAGTAAAAGGCAATTTTGGGTGGGTGTGAACAAGAGCTTTGTCCAAGACAGCTCGAACCCTTGAAACAACACTTGGGGTGGCAGTTTAAACATCGATGGAATATCAATTATAACAGGAATCTCTGTGAATTTCGTTTTGGTCCATGAAAATAATAACAATTGTAAAATATCGAATAATTAAATTACGAGGTTCGAATCCGTAACGTAGTGTAATAATCGAAATGTGAACACCTACATTTTCTGAGATAACTACTCAGTAATCGCTTCAAGTTCCGCACATAGTAATTCGTGATCCTATGTTATTTACTTATAGAACAATGATTGAAAACTTTTTTTTATTATTTTAAAGATATTTTCAAAAACAACAAATACTGGTTCTTTCCAGGAAATGGTATCGACCGTTCTTTCTTTTGAAACGTATCTCTCTTTCAACGGTTAACTTTATTAACCGCCTATGATGATCGGATGTAGCAAAAACGAAAATGATAAATCGAAACCCATACTTAAGGGTTTTCCGGGTAGTAGAAACATACAGCTATTTTAGGTCTAAGGATATATCCTGGTTTATTATCGGAGCAGAAGAATTCCCGCCGTAATTAGGTGCAACCACTCCATATTGGCGGTTTCCCACGTGCGACGGAAACCCGCCGTGTGGCTGGGGCGGGTAAGCCGGGTATCCATGGTAGCCTTGTCCTTGGACTTGCTTTGAATCGTTGTTGTTGTGTTTGATTTGTTGTTGAACATGGCGGTTTGGCGACGAGGACGAATCACAACGATGACGCGAACTGCAGCAGAGATAAATGGACAACGGATAGATACAACTTTTTGCACGTTTCTTCTTCATTCTAAGGACCAGTATAATATACATGTGTTAAGGAATGATATAGCCCAATGTGAAAGGGGGCTCTTTCTTGTTGAACAATTTCATAACTGTAATATATGAACAATATTAATGTGAAAATACTGAGCTCAGGCCGGGGATTGAACCCACGACCTCCAGAGTGGTAGACTTTAACCACGTCGCTAAAGAGCTAGCCCAACAGCAAGGCTGTTGGAAGTGACCTTACTTTTTACTACACTCCTCCCCCTTTTAATGTTTCAAGGCCCAGACACGCCCGCTACAGCATGTCTTGCTACCGCATGGCCCTACCAGAAACCATTAAACAGCTCAGACCGACTCCGCATTCACAGTACCTTTTTACCTCGTCGCCATTAATGTGAAAATACTGAGCTCAGGCCGGGGATTGAACCCACGACCTCCAGAGTGGTAGTCAGACACTTTAACCACGTCGCTAATGAGCTAGCCCAACAGCAAGGCTGTTGGAAGTGACCTTACTTTTTACTACAATATTAAGTGCTAATATAATACATTTTATAATTATGTCAATAAAATATTCATTTCTTTTTTGCACAAACATTGATTTAATATCGCACGAACTAAGAAAATATATGTATGCAAAAACATAATTACTTTTCAGAAAAATTCTCCATATATAGTATAAATATTTACAAGGGTAATAACTGTCAAAATTCATGCACAACACAGTAATCTACATAATAATGAATCATTTTCATAAGCAATAAATTCACCAACTAAACTGTATAACAACAGCCATTTCATTTATTGTATGCACACTAGGTTTAAAAAAGTCCCTATTGATAAAAAAGGCATGTACAATCAGGCCATCTATATCATTTTCTGTGCTTATTTAATAAATAATGACCTGCAAATAATAGCACAAAAGCAAAATAAGTAAAACCAAAATATAAAATAAAACAAGGTCATAGCACGAACGACTCAAACACATTTCAAAACTCTATCTTTCTTTAAATATTGCATACCACGAACATGCGACAAGTTTAATAAGAAATCACTTTATACAAACAGAAACGTATGCTACACGTTAAATTTGTATGGGATTGATGGTTGATTAAAACGAATGCAACCGAAAAAAGCTAACTCACCGGCTTTGTATTTCCAGGTTAACTTAAAACTTGTATAATTATGATTGTATTTTACTCATCGGTTCCTATTCAAACACACACAACACGTAAGGAACAAATCCGACCTGCTTTACACCGATAGTGTAGAATGTAACCTATATGCGAAGACTCATCTCAGCTTGATTAGCACGAGGATAGCATGAACACACATGTCAACTGGTTTAACAACTATATATAAAGTATAAGACAAAGCTTTCGCGAGCCGACCTATCCGATGCGAGGAAAATATGTTTTTATATATCCTACGCTTCAGCAGTTAGTTGTTGTTATATATATATTTATAACTCCCGATTTCCTCGTACACAGAAATTTGCAGCTATTATTAACAAGAAATATCTTTAAAAAGATTTTTGGCGTATATCTTGGATATGAAAAAGTTTGAAAATTAACGTTTCAAAATATTTAATTGAAAATAAAAGTTCAATTGTTGTGGGTTTTTTTCATTTGTAAGTCGCATATCCACCGCACGAAATGGGTATTCTTAAGTGCACGTTTATTCAAACCACACTATAGTGTTTGTAAATAAAAATATATAGTTAATGTTAGATGGGTAAATGGCTGAAGAGAGATGGCGCAACGTTTACGGGCGCCCTGAAGATTCTGGCCCCAAGCGGCGCCATTGGGGTTGATCAACGTTTTACATTAAATACATGATAGCGACAAAAGAATTGTTTCGGTATGTATGTGTAGAAAACGTTGTCTAATACAACCAACATTGCATGATTTTTCTTTGTAGAAATATTTATAAGAAAAAATTATTAGACGAACAAGGATGATTTAACTGAAGATGATGATGTTATTGATGCTGCTGCTGCTTATGATGATGATTCCCAAGTATTTTGGGAATAGAATAATACATTTAGAAAATTCCTTATACCGCTGCTAATCGGAGTCTATCTATACTAATTGTCCGATCAGGATAAATTACGTTCCCGTGTCAGGTTAATATTAAACTTATGCAGGGATGTGTATATGGAAATTAAACTCAGAGAAGTCACGTGATGAATAATGATAAGTTTTCTCTACGTCTGGGGAAGATGAAGAATTTTCTGGTGTTTATATAACGAATTAAGAACAGACTTATAAACCCATCACTATGAACTGATGACATTAACCCATTCATGCCTAGCGTCCTGAAAAAAGGACATTGCAAACAGCGTGGACCCAGATGAGACGCCGCATAATGCGGCGTTTCATCTGGGTCTGCGCTGTTTGCTTAAAGAAATTTATGTAAGAAATATTCTAAATATAGAAATAAATATACCAGACACCCCTACTTTTGGAAATAAATTGATCCAATTTAGAAGGATGGGAGAGTCCACTGGGCATAAATGGGTTAAAGGTGCTTGTTCACAGTAGAGCAAAAGATTTTTTAGACCAATTGTCAAAGATGCATAGAAGAAGAATGTATGCATTATGTTCCAATAAGCAAAATAACTATCCTGAAAAAGAAAATGCCAAAGGATCGTTTATGGATTATCCATCAATCGAAATAGGAAAAATAAAAGCGTTTGTAACACTTTTCATCGACAATATAACACAAAAATGTGTATTACTAGGATATTGTTTGAACCAACTTCTAATCTTCGAAAGCCTGCGCGATGTCGTGGTATCTTTTGATAGGAGTGGTCCTGAACTTGAGCCTCAGGGCAGGCACATTTTTAAATCATAATTATATTTCTCCTTGTTATATTAAGTATCTAAACGTATTCTGGTTATCCCACGCTTTTTAAAAAGCGTGGGGATATTGTGGTTATCTCCGCCGTCTGTCCGGTTGTCCGGTCGTCCGTCCGTCCTGGCCACTATCTCCTCATACACTATTAGCACTAGAACCTTGAAACTTACACACATGGTAGCTATGAGCATATGTGCGACCCCTGCACTATTTGGAATTTTGATCTGACCCCTGGGCCAAAAGTTATGGGGGTTGGGGTGGGGCCGGGTCAGAGATTTTCACTCATTTTTTAGGTTATTTTACATTAACTTCTTTATTTCTACACCCATTTACTTCAAATTGATACTGAACCTCTCTTATGACAGTACGGTCAATCTCAACTATGCATGGCCCCATTACCAACCCTGGGGCGCCCCGCCCACATAGACCACACCCACCTAAAATTGCCTTTTACTACAATTTATTCACTCCTACACCGATTCACTTCTAATTGATACTGAACTTCTATAATGACAATATGGTCAATCTCAATTATGCATGGCCCCATTACCAACCCTGGGGCGCCCCTTGGTCAAACATACGGCGTGGGGATACGCGTCGGCCTCTGCCGCGCCATTTCTAGTTCTTAATGAAAGAATGATGTAAATATATAGATTTTTAAATGCAAATTTGTAATCAACATTTAAGTGATTTTAGAATATAATTTATAAGAATATTCTTAACTGTTATAATTCAGTCAATAACTATGGTTGTTGTATACATGTTTAAATATGCCGCAGATTTGACATACGTGTACCGAGAACTTGAAACCTTGCCCTGATTTTTTTTTATATCTTTGAATCTTAATATTTTTCCTGACCGTCCGACCACCCATCCGCCCGTCTGTCCGCCCGTCTCTTCCACTCGAAACGAACACCACGTGGAAAGTTAAAGTTCCTGATTAGCCACACCATTTAATAGTAATACTTACGTTACAGTGTTGAACATAATCGTTTTAGGTGGATTTACTGTAATGCTTTTTAATATAAAAGTTCAGCAGTTTAAATAATGACTGCATGAACACTTCCAAATAAAGTCATTTTTCGCTTCAAAATCAAAGTGATGGATAACAAATTAAGAATCAAGCACTAATAAATTAACAATACAGCTTTCGCGTTTCAATGAAATTATTTTTCATCGCACATTTTATTGTCAAAACCACACTGACGGGTAATTACGGATCATTTGTTCATTCGCCCAGGACGAAACTATATCCAATAGCAACAGCGAGGTTTCTTTCTCAAAAATATAACGGAAATCAAAATTGATAGAAACGAAGATCTCGTTATCGGAAAGAGCCGAGATGGGCTGACATATTGAAATGTTCGAATTATACGTCTGTTGGAGTCCTCGTTTTCATCATTGTGTCACACCGGTCTTACTGACGTAGTGACGTCACCATTTATGTATAGAATGCGTTTTCATTGGAAACACAACAAAAAGTGCGCGATGTTCTCGCGAGTGCCCGGCGCGTGCCGTTTGTGGAATTGTCACAAGTTTTCGCGATATCTGTCGTCTGCGCTCGACTTTATAATAACTACTGTTGAGTGATGGTCACGTGACCATGAATGTTATTTGGAAACTAATGCTTAACGTAAAGCCAACCATATGATTATACGTAGTATTTAATGTTGAAGAAGCGCCCCTTTCCATAATTAAGAGCTAATTTTATTTCCAGATGATTTACAGCGACCATTAATTCGAAAAACACTTGCGCCGATCCCACAGGAAGACTCGACGTGAAGAAGGCGCATGCGCGATAGTTCTATCGTATTGTGTTGCACAACGGCAACATGTTCTCCTATGCATAAATGCATAAAAATACTAATTAAAATTTGAAATGCGCACTTGAACATGCGTACTAAACGATGTGGTACGCAGTTGATATGTTATAATGTACATATTTATATAAATATATATATTATATAGTGTACTATGATACCACCGAATGTACTCGTTCACTCTTGATTAAAAAATATTTAACGTAAAAGGAGAATATTATTGACTGACTTACACATACATTTTGTAATATTTACTATACATAAAAAATACACTTAAAAACTTACTATTCACTACGAAGCCACGTTCGTGGATTTTTGTAACAATTGAAATGTTTATCAAATTCAGTTGACATTTTGGGCAAATATTATTGCACAGTAGTAAACATTAACGGTTATTGTCAATAATGACAATTTTAGCTGACACGTGTTTGCACATTTGACATTATCATTCAAATTAAAAAAAAACGTAACAGTAATGATGTTGATGTCGGAGCGAAGATATTAATTAAGCAGACGTCATTTTAATGTACTATTCAGCCTGTCACTAATTACTGATGATATCAACCAAGGCACCCTGCCATTGCGTTATAAAAATCCCAACCGTGAAATATACCAATCGAAACGGCTTGTTTATACGTTTTGAAGGCATTTCGAAGTTGCGGATGCGTTCTGCAAATGAGAAACAACAATGGGCGCTTTTAATAAACCAATCAAATAAATGCAATTAAATGAGTTGCCATAAGAGCCTTGTTTAACAGCATACATTTATTTGCTTGGTTCTTTAACCAATACCGGATAATGAAAATGTAATCGCAAAGCAATCAACGCGAGATTATAAGTTTTCAATGATTCGTGCGACGTGTGCGCGCGCACAATACGTCCTCTAGCGTGATTTTTCGAGAGCGCATGTCGCTTAATGCCCTAAAAAACAAATAATGTCCACGTGGCTGGTTTAACACAGATGTCAGACGATGGAAATATTCTCACATACACTAATGTTCAGCCACCAGAAACGACTATAAAATCCTGAGCGACCAGTTCTGGCGAATTATTCCCTAAATTCGTTTGGGCAACATTTTTCACAGAAAATATTTAAGTTTCAACTAAATTTAAAAAAACAAACTAAATCGGACATTTTGTACATTTTTCTTAATAAAAAAAACAAGCACAATTTGCATTCAAATAAAATGAATATTTGATTTTTTAATATTTAATCATGCCTAGTGATTTTGTGACAGTAATATCAGGCTCTGGAATACCCGTGGGGAGCGTTTACGGTCCGATTTTTAGCGGCTTCCGGTTCGCAGATCCGCAGCTCCACGATCGAAAGAAATCCATCAATACAGCGTTTGTTGAGGTAAGTCAAGACACCGCGATCACACAGCTCTAAACCCATTTATGCCTAGTGGACTCTCCCATCCTTCTAAATTGGATCAATGTATTTTCAAAATCAGGGATGTCTAGTATATTTATTTCTATATTTATAATATTTCTTTAAAATAATTCTTTTAAGCAAACAGCGCAGACCCAGATGAGACGCCGCATCATGCGGCGTCTCATCTGGGTATACGCTGTTTGCCAAGGCCTTTTTCTAGACGCTATGCATAAATGGGTTAAAACAAGTTGAAGTATAAAACTAGAAATGATACAAATTTCAGAACTGAGTGTACTTTCTTAAATAAATGAACATACGACCGTTTTAAATATGAACATGAAACCATAAGTATGCATACAGAGCAATAAGTAAATGAAATGAATGATGACAGATGAAACGCTAAATAATACATAGTCTCGATTGTTGTAATACATGACGTCGAAGCCTAATATCACCAAAATGTTTTGTTTAACGATACCGCAGAACAAGGTTGAAAAAAGGCATAATTTGGTAACGTTAAGATAAAAGAATGAGGTATTAAGCGTTATTATGAAAATCATTATACTAATTCCTTTAGTCATAAAGCTAAAACATGATCTGTTTAAACAATAAAGATACGCATATTTTTTTATAATTAAAACCAGTGGCGATGTGCCGAATATGTTTGTAGCACCCATGTCTTCATTCGCAGGTGTTGTCAATCAAAGGTCGCATCCAATCACGTGACTGTTACGGCGAATGGCTAAGCTTCTTACAACCGGCGCGTGACATGCTCGAACAGAACCTGCAGTTATTCCGGTCACTTGACGATGGTGAAATGTACATCCGGGCATGTGAGGACATACCACGTGGGGAGACGCTCACCGGCTGGTATGAAGATTCCCTGGCCTTAGAGATGAACATTCCCTACTTAACTCCGCTTCATATTCGAGGTTCGCCATCTTGCATTAGCAAAATTGTGAAAACCTATTTTTGCACATATTTTTTCACATCTGTGAACGATAGGATCGCATTTGTCACAGGTTTAAAACTTGCATTCTGTATATTTAGAATAATTTTCTTTAAAGTTTATAGCCGATTCCATGTCTCTATGATACTTGAAATCGTGTTTTGTGTCTGGTTCACACGCTTTTACGTCATTCTTGGTCAAAACATTGTTTCGCTTAAAATTCTGAAACAGATTGGTAGGTGAAAAGTATTATCCTACATAGCATTTTAATTCTCAAATCAAATAACGCCATTTAACTTAAAGACTGGGAAGTGTTTAGTCAAGGACGCGCCTGTTTATTGTTTCAAAGTCAAATCACGTTTCAATTTAACATGTATTTTGATAGCATAACTTGAATTGCACAACGCCAATAAAGATCTTCTCGAAAGAAAATTAGCGTTTATTAGTTTTTAAAAGTGATTTTTTATACTTGTTCATTGTGTTTATTTTCAGGTATTCGCGAATACATCTGCAATTATTGTGAACGTGCATTTCACTTTCCAAACCTGCTGAAAATGCACATTATGTTCAACTGCTATCCATCGAAACAAAGTTCCCCGTGTCCCATTACTCGCGCATGCTCTTCGACTACCGGAAGGCAGAAGTGTAAAGCAAACGACGTTTCAATACCACCAGATTTTGGAATTGTAAGCGCGAAGTCATTACATACAAATAGCGGTTTCTCAAACAGGGGAGTGAAGTATGTTTCGGAAATGGAAGGAATTGCTGTTCAAACAGCCAAATCATTTCTACCGTTGACATTGAAGGCAAGTTTTGAAATAGTTCCAAACTATTCATACGTCCCTAGTCAACAATATTCCACCGTTCAAAGTGATGAAAAACCTACAAGCCCTTGCAAATACCAACGACAACTTAACATAACACATTGCGACATCAGCAGCACGCCATCAAGCAAACGATTAATGTCGCAAAATGAGAATCGTTTTCAGGACGATCTGCCTCCTCGACAAGCAGAAGACACACGTGATGCAATGACGTTCAAGGAACTGGAATCGTGCGACGAAGAACCCATCGAAGTCTTAAAGAAATGTTTCGTCGATCTATCTACAAAGGACGGTCATCTTTGCGTGTATTGCGGGAAGTTGTATTCCAGAAAATACGGCTTGAAGATCCATTTACGAACGCACACGGGCTATAAGCCTCTCCGATGTAAATACTGTTTTCGCGCTTTTGGCGACCCTAGTAACTTGAACAAGCACATCCGGTTGCATTCTCAGAGTGTGGCGCCGTATCGATGTGAACTGTGTGATAAAGTTCTCGCTCGCAGACGAGATCTGGCGAGACATATGCAATCGAGGCATCCGAATGAATGTTAACGTGAACTTAATGTAAGCATTTATTTATTAAGTTGCTACCTATGTTTGCTTATATATAAAATACGATGTGGTAGTATGTTTTAATGTTTGTCTATTCTGTATAAATACATGTACTCACATACATATATTTCAAAGATACATGTAATCTAATGCCAATAATGATGTTAAATCAAACTAAATCAACCGCAATAATTTCCTAGTGACTAAGTGACTTTGTTCAGATACGTTTATGCTACAGGTTCAAGTCAAAATTTGGCTAGCCTATGCTTAAACAAATATACCGGGTAGTTGTCTTAAAATTTCCGTATCAATAATGCAAGATATTTATTATCTTTGGTTAGAATCGGAAACAGTTTTCAACGGAATGATTCTTCAGGACCGTATTCAATCTCTTGTATAATACACTTATTGTTACAAACAGAGATTCAGTTTTGATAATTGGCGGTATTGAATTGTTTTAATCGCGAACATTAAATTTATCAACTGTGTGGAGTGGAGGCTATTAGCGGTTATTAACACGTTTATTTAATCCGCGATCAAAATCAATAGATTGAGAATTTGGTCTGCTTATTTGATGCTTTGTTTTACAAAACTGACTGATCGTCGAAATATAAATTGTATTTAAATGATAAATGAAATCCTAGCCATCGACGATGACACCACCACCGTCTAAGATAAGTTTTAATTAATTAAGAAAGCGAATACCGGTAGTTAAAATATAATTGAACTTGTTGAATAACTCAACAACACTTTTAGTCAGCTTGGAATATAAAACAACAACAACAAAAACAACAACACCATTTCTACAGCAAGTAAATATCGATTACAAATTTCGCTGTGCGAACAAAAGAGGACTCACGAAAAATGCATAGTCAAGAAAGTTGTTTTATTTTTTATGTTTTATCCTTATGCTTTAAGAACGGATAATGACATAATAAGACTAACATAGACTTTCTTATCTATGTACGTTAATGTCTGTTTTATAATACATATATAAAGTTCATGGTATGGTCTGTTATGAGTTATGACAGAAACGTAAGCGATCATAAATTACTTTCGAATTTCAAAGAGAGGGCATGTACGAGAAATATGTTTGAACATATTTTTAAACATTTTAGAATTTTTCAGTTTACCGGTTTATTAACTGGTCACAAAAATAGGTTATCCGATTAATGTTTAGTAACCGGTTGCATCCCTAATCAAGAGTGAGTCATTCATGCAGCTTCTAGTGTGGTTACATAGTTGTTCTAACAGAGCTCCAGATAAGGGCCGTACAACCGTAAATACGGCTTTTTCATGAAGGTTTACGCATTTATTTTTATAAACTGGACGTACAATTACGACTTTAAAGGGATCTTTTCACGCTTTGGTAAATTGACAAAATTGAAAAAAGTTGTTTCAGATTCGCAAATTTTCGTTTTAGTTATGATATTTGTGAGGAAACAGTAATACTGAACATTTACCATGGTCTAATATAGCCATTATATGCATCTTTTGACGATTTGAAAACCTAAAAATTATAAAGCGTTGCAACGCGAAACGATTGAATAATTTGGAGAGTTCTGTTTTTGTCGTTAAATTTTGTGAAACTACGAAGATTGCTTATATAAGGTATAAAATACGTTAAGCATGTGTACACGGCGTAATAGCTCAGTAGGTTAAAGCGTTTTTACTTCAGGACTCAGGCAGGACTCCAGGGGTCACTGGTTCGAAACCTGCTTCGGGCAATGTTCTTTTCCTTTTTTTATTTTTTTTCTTGATTTTTTACTGGAGCTTTTACGATCCAGTGTTTACATTTATCAATATAAAGCATTTAATGAATAAGTTAAAAAAATGCCAAAATCTGTGAAAAGGCCCCTTTAATATCCCTTTTACGCATTTACGAAAAAAATCTGGCCGTACCAATACGTCCGCGTCAGCGCGGCGTGATTTGTATGTCTCTAACCTAATGGCGATTTTAATTAATTTAAAATACCAAAAAAGTTGTAGACTGGGTTCCGGTATTATTGTCTATTATGTTGTGTGATTTCCGGTAAATCGTTAACTCGTCAAAAACAATATGTCTTCTCGCAGGGAAGGCCGGTTAAAAGCGGTTAAAAAACACGTTGTTGTCATATAATGGCTACATACGGTCGTCTCACCATCCTGACATTCAATCTGTAACCTCAAAAAATATATAGTCGCCCCGATATTAAACGATTTGATTGCATCGGTGGCTAAAAGCGTTAGAAAACACGATGGGAAACGGATGAGACAGTGACATTAGTGTTCTTTTACTTAGGTTTAGCTTATTACTACTAGTTGGCTTGTGTTTTCTTGTCAAGAAAAATAAAGAAATAGTATTTAGTCATGCGTTTTAATGTGTAGTTGTATTTGCATCATACTTCAGAACGGAAAACCTAATAAAGTAATTGTTTAAGAAGCTAAATATATTTATTATTATTGTTGCAAATGTTTCTGTAAAGTCAGTTATACACCTTTCAATATCCAAGAACACGGGTAGTACAGTACTACCTGTATTTTTGGATATGGTAGTACATGTACTAATTGATTTTCAGCGTTACTCCTTTTATTTCTGTCAGTTGTAGTACCGTTACTAATTTCACAAATCCTTATCTGGAGCTCTGTCAGTTCTAAGATTTGACCTGATGACCAAGTACTTGGATACACCAGAATCCGATTCATACTTGGCAAGATTACCATACTGAAGAAGTTTTATCAAGATTGAGTAAAAACGTGGTCGACAGAGTGGTACAGAGCTGAATGTTGACGACTCACGCACACGACAAACGATCGCGGACGCGTCGTTTCTGTCTACTTGGCCTTAGTGAAAAGGTTAACACAGACATTCTTACACAAGTTATAGAACGAAAAGGCCCAACTGTGTCAATGCTGCGTGTTTTCTCCTCTAAGTCAAGTCATGGAAAGATTGTGATTCGTCTAAACGTTTACGATAATGACATGGCCGACCGCTTGTTGGAATATGACTTTTGGCCGATATATATATCTTGCAGGCCATGGCGTACACGGGCGGCGAGACAGCAATCGCCGAGACTTCGAGAGCGACGTAAACGTTCGGACAATCGGGTGGACGCTCCTCGCTTCGACTCCTACGATAACGACCCCAGGGCAAATCGATTTAGCAATCTGGATATGGTGGTGGACTAACCCGAGTGTTGGGTGTGATAATGGCTCTATTTAATGTGTGGAAATGGAAGACTATAAGTTAAAACTATTGACATGGAATGCAACTGGAATTATGTCCAGCGCATCATACTTGTGTAAAACATTGACTTACCTTCACATAAATAGTTGTGGTATTTCGGAACATTGGTTGCTTCATAACAGTGTACATTTTCTCGACTCTGCTTTTAAAAACTATAGATATATTGTCAAGTGTGATAATGATCTATTATTGCCTAGCAAACGGAAAATTGGTAAAGGGGGAGTAGCCCTACTTTGGCGACATGAACTTAATGACAGAGTTTCGCCCCTTGAAATTGATGATGATAGAATTATTGGTTTACAGTTACAAATATCACCAAGTAATTATGTATTTATTTTTCAAGTGTATCTGCCATGTACCAATCATTCTTATGTGATATACAGGGATTACGTGCAAAAACTGTATGAACTTTGGTGTGCCTATTGTGAGTTAGGTATGGTAATTTTCATGGGTGATTTTAATTGTTCTGTACTTGATGACAAACCAAGAAGTTTTCTTCTTAGGCAGTTCTTTTCAGATTCGCGGAATATACATGTATAATGTTTGCCAGTTTGTAATGGTATGAAATCTACATTTGTATCATATGATGATGTATATGAATCAGTGATTGACTATATTTGTTTACCTAGTGACTGTATTGAACTATTGATCTCGTTTTGCATTGTGAAATTTTAGATGATGATTGTCTTAATGTAGCTAGACATAGGCCGGTCGCAGTTAGCATAAACTTTCCTGTGTCAGACGGGAAATTCAACGCCAGTGAAGAATCTTTTAAACGTATTAACTGGAAAAGAGCCACGGATGCAAAAATAAGTGACTATGTGGGAAATGTTACAAACTCTTTGAATCAATGTACATATACGTGCGATAGTAAAGAAAGTATTGACTCAACATATACTATGTTATGTGACGTGCTGACAGGGGCGGCAGGAACTTGTATCGGTCATAGATCATTTCAGTCTCATTTAAAGCCGTACTGGGATAGTGGTTTACGTGAATACCATTAACAGATGCGTCAAAATAGGTCCCAGTGGTGTCGTGCTGGACGTCCGAGGAACAAAACTATCACAGAGTATATGTCCTATAAGGCGGCAAAGAGGGACTTCCGGCGAGCCCACAGAAAGGCTGCAAGTGAGCATATGAGGCAGCTGAACCGGGAAATTGACGAATCTGCAGAAATGAATACGAATGATTTCTGGAAACAGGTCAACACACGTCGTACGACATATAACTATAATAAGTCCACATCTGGTATCAAGTTCGGTGAATCGGTTTATCGTGACCAGAAAGCAATTACGGAACAATGGGGTTTTTATTTTGAAAGACTTTATTCGCCATCTTACTCTGAACATTTTGATGGCAAATGGCGTGAGCATGTGTCACAAAACGTCGGACAATTGCGTGAGGCATTGATACCTGACAGCAACGCCACAGTAATGCCAGAAGACATTGAGAGGTGTATACGTTCTTGTCCAAAGTGAAAGGCTCCTGGATATGATGGTATAACATACGAGCATCTCAAGCCAGTAGCGAGTGCTATTTCGCCATTATTAGCTAATCTCTTCACTGCAATTCTTCGTACAGTGTACATTCCTGACACTTTCAAGCGTGGTGTAATAGTAACCCTACATAAAGGAGGATCGAAACCGACGGACAATCCGGATAGCTACAGAGCTATAACCCCTACCTCTATTGTGTTAAAGCTCTTTGAATCTGTGCTTTTACAACGATGTAGCACAAATATGATGACCGACCTTAACATTCAACAGTGTTGTTTCCAAGAGGGCCTTGGTTGTCTGATGACGTCATTCACGTTTCGCGAAAGTGTTTATTTTGCACGTGAACATGGATCAAAGCTATACGTGTGCTACCTGGATGGTAGACAAGCGTTCGATAAAGTGTGCCATGACGGCCTCTTTTACAAGCTCCGAACAAAAATAGACAACACTTCACTGCTCGCATTCATGGAATTATACTCGAACATGACTAGTTGTGTGAAAAATCGTGGCCATACATCGAAAAGGTTCCCTGTTCGTCAGGGAACCCGCCAAGGCGGGAAAAGTTCACCGATCTGCTATCTAGTATATATTGATGGTTTAATCAATGCTCTTGAACATTCTGGCCTAGGTTTCTGTATGTACGGAATGAATGTGAACAGTCCTACAGTAGCAGACGACATGATTCTTATTGCATTTTCAAAGCACGCACTTGATGGCATGATGAAAATATGCTATGACTATTCATGCAAATGGCGCTTTGAATACAATCTATCAAAATGTGCAGTTAATTTTATTCAACGAACAGCGATGCAGTCGACCGGAACGTATTTGGACACTCGGTCGCGAATATATACAGGAAGCAGAATCGTACACACATCTTGGACTGAAATGTGACCGTAACATGTCGAGCGGTGCACTGATGTGTGAAGCGTCGTCGAAGATGGGAGGTACTCTCAATTCTATTCTTCATTGCAGATTTAATCCTGCCGAACTTAATCCTATAACACTTCGAAAAATATATGTTAATGTGGTTTTGCCCAAAGCTTTATACGGCTCGCCGCTATGGTGCAATTATTCTAATAGTGACATAATGCAACTTGAAGTATCCCATAGAAGAATTGTTAAACAAATTCTTAACGTCGGTAGGAACACAAGCACCGATGTTGCATTGTCATGTTTAAACATTGAATCCGCGGAAGAACTGGTAGACTTTGAGTAACTTGAGTTTTTTGGGCAACTGTGCCGGCTTCCAGTTATGTTTTTGGCCAAGAAAGTGTTCATCCATAGACTAGTACGATATTGCTAAGGGTGCGTGAATATGCAAGGGCTGATTCCTGACATCTATAGACTTTTACAAAAGTACAGTTTGATGCCTACACTAGAAACGTACCTGGAAAGTGGTGTATTCCCCAGAAAGATGTCATGGAAACGGACAATCAAAAACAGTGTTGGAATGGCAGACAGACAAAGACGCTCAGAAAATGCAAATTAAATTACATGCCTCGAGGAATCAAAGCTATTTAAAGCTGACAGACCGATTACCGCCATCGTCATTTCTAAGACTTCACCTTCACTCTCTATGATAATCCATAAACCAACGAAAATTCTAAGTATGCACGCCGGGTATGCGGATACTTTGATAACAGATGGCACTTCAATACCAGATAACAACAAAAGCCACGCGCGAGAGTTGAGTTCTTCAGCTTTTTTGCATTTATGTTCTGTTCATTTGGTTTTCAGACACGTAACATTGTTTGGTCGATTAATTGTATAGTACTTCGTATTTCGGAGCAAGAAATTCGTGAAAAATAACTGTGGATTATAAAAAGGGAGATAAAATTTCATCGATAATCATCATGAATTCGATGATCAGTACGTATTTCAATAAAATAAAAATACTTGGAAATAAATCAAGAACGTGCCAACTAATCGAAATAAGAGATCAATATGTCAATTAATGTTACAACATGTTAAATTTTAGTTAACTAACGTATTTGAGGAAATTCAAATGTTTTAAGAGTCGTATGCCAAATTTTCATGGACACTTCTTTAACCGATCATCTCAAAGACAATGGCACTTCGATTCCAGATAACTCGACACTTTTTACCAGATATAACACACATTATTTAGTGAATCAGAAATGCAGAATTCGCTGTGGAATAATCTTATAGTAAGCAGGAAATAAATAAAAATGTATGTACTGACGTAAATTAAAAACGAATTACCGAAACATGTTCTTATCCCTTTTGAATATGATAATACAAGGGAAAGGGAAGTGTAAAGGTAATATATAAGTAGAGCTCAATATAAAGGGAGTTTTCCAATATATTTTACATTTTGTGGCTACGCATTAGTATCGTCTGTATGATGCGATTCTAATGAGCACCAATGACAAAGGATTTTATGAGGTGTATTGGCCGCTTTAAGACCACTTGCTCCCCTTATCGAAAGTCCTGCTATAAGTTCAATTGTCGTGTTGATCCACATGATCCGTTGTATTTTCAATTCTGTTATTCTCAATTTACCACTTAAACAAGTTGATTATTTAGAAAATTATTTTCGGTCGTCACTTGAAATATGTTACTTCAGAAATAAGCTTTTGAATCTTATTTAAAATTTGCACGTATAATATTAATTATATAAATTAATAGTAATAAGATTTTTGAAAACGAACAACGCCATTGGTTATATTTCACATGTGTATGTAATTACGTTATGCATAGATTCCCAATGTGTTGCGCTTGACAATTCAAATTGATTCATACTTCAATATGTTTGGTAGGAATAGCCATAATATACATAAACGCATTTCATGTAGAAGATACAACTCGGTTATCAGAGTGCCCAATTTGTTGAAAGTCTCTGTTATCCGAAGTGCCCTATATCAGGAATCAAAGTATCCGCAACTTCATGAATACCACTTATTAAAACATGCTATATCTTCGTTTATATTTCATTGAATATTATCAAAATTTCAGTATTTGAAGCACAGTGATTACTCTACATGCTGGAATATCAAACAATTTCTTGCAATATTTATAAGTAGTTTTATTTTGTTGAAATGCGTACTGTTCATCCAGTTTATGCTGTTTCCGACCGAATTTTCTACTTTTTGGGGAAAAATCTACTATTTTTCCGTGATTTTTTTTTCTTTGCAATAGAAAAAGATACACCATTTATAAACTCGACCATGCGCCTTGTCTAAAAAACTAATCTTTATAATATAACTTTAAAAAAACCTGTTGAGCTTACCTCTCGCGAATGGCTTTTGTTGTCATCTGGAATCGAAGTGCCATCTGTTATCAAAGTATCCGCATACCCAGCGTGAGTATGGCGATGTCGAGGCAGTTTGCAAGTAAATGTGCAATTTGTAATAAGTTCACCGACAGTATTGTGAACCATACTCTCTGGTTTTGTGAAAAAAACGGAATCCAAAAGGAATAATCTTATTGTTGAATTGTACAAAGTGACTGGGCACTGAAAATTTATGCAAGTTATGATTCTTCCAGTAATGGCAATCAGTAGACATCTAGTGTGTCTTGCATTAACAGTAACTGAAGATGACCTCTTTAGAAATTTCGTTTTGCTCAAACTCGTATGCGATTTGTTTTAACTTGATTATAATACATTCGCTTGAAATCGACTTTAATGTTTCTTTGTAATGGTATGAAATTGGCAGGATAAACTTGTCAATATATTATTGATAACCTAATTTTAGCTTAAATTTTCGTTTTCCTTTAAGGTAAAGTATATTATGTTATCAATAACAGTAAAATAGTGGGGTAATCGAATACTTGATGTTTATTTACCTTCTATTTGGTATTAGATAAATAACTTCATATGAGAAAATAGCTTTATAAGTTTACAAATAATGCACCAATTTTCGCTTTCGACTTTGGTATGTGATATTGTAAACTTAACAACAGGTGAAATGATATCATTAAGTTTTTTTTCTGTATATTTATTCATGATTACATGTTTTGTAAATCAAGCCACCCTTTCTTTGTTAAACATGCGTTGTGATTATTTGTGATTATTGTATAACTATGTTGTTCGAATCTTCGATATCTGAGGAAATAAAGAATATATCTATCTACCTTGAACCTCACCAACAGCAACAACAAATACTGTTCCTGCTCCTCGACTTTAATTACCGGTAGAATGGATGTAGTGCGCTTAAATTTACTAAACTTGTATATATATCTCACGCAGACCTAGCTCAGGTTTATATTTTGAGTCAGTTGGATCAACGTCGACTATCCCTTTAGTTAACCAGATCTTAAAAATTATTTTGTATTTACACGGAAGTGACTTCTCATCACATGCGACCATCCGAAAAAATAAACCATGGCACAGGCGTTGAAGTGTGGTCCGTGCTCGTTCGTTGAAGAAGAAGTGGACCCAAAACATTTCTGTGTAGACTGCCTGGAGTATCTGTGCACGGGATGCGCACGAGATCATAAAAAACACAAGACTTTACGTGGGCACAGAATACTGAACGAGACTGACCTTTCCGCAAGACATAACCTTATTCGAAGAATTAAGTTAATTGCCACACTGTTTGATACACGCTGATGAAGAGCTTGATAAGTATTGCAAACATCACGGTTTTTTAATTTGCCTGCATTGTCTGAAGAATGACCACAGAACGTGTGAAGATTGTATAGACCATAAAGAACTGCTGGAATAGAGATATGCTACAGAAAATCTTGGCGAACGTATCATTAAGCTCCAGACAAAATGTGAAGTGCAGCTAACTGAAGCGATGGTCCTATCTGAAGCTGCCCGCACCAAAAGCAAAGAAGTAGAACACCATATCAGTACTTTTGCCGAGATTTTAAGGAAGGGAATTGAAAACATAGAGAAAATGTTGAACAAAAGACGTGAAAGTTTAATATCGCAAATGATGGAGTCTGTAAGACATTCTGAGCAAACTTTGTTAATTATCAAAACGAAAGCTTCACGTTATGAGAACCCGTTTTCCGTAGTTCAAAGTTTGGTACGATTAAACATAGCATAGTCCTTCATTTCTTGGTGTCAATGTTGATGGAAGAACTAGATGCAGATGACTTACTGAAGAAGAATTCAACTAGAAAAATAACATGTGTACAGGCTGTGAGCACTTCAGATATGCTAAGTTCGATGGGTCAATGCGATGTGGTTTTAACATGTACTGACGAAAGAGGCTCGGAATCGTGCAGCGACGAAGAATTAGGTGAAGATTTATTTAGATTCCCTGCACCAAAAACACGAACTGTAGAAACGCAAGTAGACAGACAAGTTGATTCATATACTCATGCATCAAGTAAGACTCTGCATACAATGGAAATAATGTATGACTCTATACAATTATTGATTTGTGAATGCAGGGTTTTTGTCTTATGCCCTTGGCGCCGTCTAGTTATTGCTTTGGAGGTGTTAACGGACGGCAGAATACTTCTACTTCAAGACGAGAATATAAAGGTTTATTCATTGAAAATGGAATTGGTTTTCTTTCACCTGCAATCACTATGCCAAAGATATGTGTGTCCTGGAAGACAGAGTCCACGGCGTGATTACGGTCGCAATTTGTTCAAATACATTTTGTAAATATCCTAACATTTACACAATTACAATGATGGAATTTTGTGAGAAATACTCAATTTCTTGTAGTCACACTATTTACAGTATTACACTGCTCGGTCATCATTTGTTAGTAGTTGGATCGGGTCCAATCCAGTTGCTTGACATCTCGACAGGTCAAGTTTGTTATGCCTTTGACGAAGTTATATGGGCAAGCAACGGATCAAATACTAACACGAAAATAAACAAAATTCGAGCTTGTAAAGTTACTAAGAAAATTGCACTAGCATGCAGTGACACAGTTTACCATGTAAAAATAGATGATGGCGAATGTCAGGCAGAAACATTGCATACAGTATGTCCGTTTGTTTGGAAATACGAAAATTTTGATGGAGACCAACTGGAAATGAAGTGCAACGAAGATGTTAAATGGGATTCACAGGGAAATATGTACATTGCGAATAGTCATGGTGTGTATCAATTTTGCCTGATAAATGGAAAGTTCAAAGAGAGGGCTCTGATTGCGATGTGCGAAAACTGTTCAGATGAACACAAGAAGAGGATAGTGGTTGGACATTCGGATTCAAATCGTTTACATGTATACGAGTACAAACTATTTGCAGAAATATAATAAGACGAGGTAATACGTTTGGCAGATTTCATGCCATAAGCAAGTATTTCAATAAGTTAAAAGCGAAGATGCAAACGCAACAAAATTGCTATGAAGATCAGTTAAAAATAAATATATGATAAAATGTTCGTATTAAAACATTATGCACATTAAAAAGATATCAGCCAATCAAATTCATTTAACGTTTGAATACTGTAGTATACGTAAAGACATTATGCCAATTATGCCATTTTATCCGATTCATTTTATGTTTGGATTCTTGATGATGGAAAATGTGTATGCTATTTCATGCTTGTATATAGTGAATTTAAATATAATCAAATTATTTAAACCTGTGGATACTTTCATATGCTCTAATAAATCTACTGGTGCAGTGCGTAATTTCGCCAGATCCTCCACGCCATGCAACTAAATATTATAAACATGTGATTATTTTTTGTATGTCTTGGTCAATACAGAGAAGTTATTTACCAACAATGACTATTTGGTTTCTTTATCTGGCTATTTCTTTCACATTAAATCACGGTTTTCGCTACACTACCACATACATGTAAATATTTTGCATGGGCGTTACCTATGTATCATGCTGCGAATGCATAATTTTGAGTCAGTGTAAACTTGTTGAAGGTGGGTCACGTATTTAAGCACCAGCTTTGTCATCTTTACACAAAACATGCACATAAAACCTATCTTGATCTATGTGAATGTTTGGGTCGATCGATTCACCACTTTCTAAAATAACGTAAAAATATAATCCGAATATGGCGGCTCTAGGCACTGCACCAAAATGTACAATTTCATTTTTGTGTTTAGTGCATTTAAATGGTTTCAAACTCATTTAGCGTTTTTTTTTTATCTAAGTACATGTATATATCATTTTATGTATGTGTATAGTGCTTTAAAATGTTATCCACTAAATTACACTTTGGGATACTGCTTCATGTATATAGCATTCATAGAACAGTGTCTTCAAATATGATAATCAGTTTATTTCATGCTTAGCGGTGGATGAGTTGAGTAGTGAAGAACGCAAGTGAATGGCAATCCGATAACATTTTCTATAGGTCTATTGAAATGATCGCGCTATGCCTAACAATCTGTTATTTTGGACTTCTTTCATGTATTCCGAATAGTTATTATTTTTGTCTTTAGCGTCGGTAGCGATGTTTTATCCCCTTTTACTTTCATTTATTATTTATTTATTTGAAAAAAAGCAGAAATTAAAAAAAATTATTAACTAGAAATGGCGCGACAGAGGCCGACGCGTATCCCCACGCCGCATGTTTGACCCAGGGGCGCCCCAGGGTTGGTAATGGGGCCATGCCTAGTTGAGATTGACCGTATTGTCATAAGAGAAGCTCAGTATCAATTAGAAGTGAATCGGTGTAGAAATGAAGAAATTATATTAAAAGACAATTTTGGGTGGGTGTGGCCTATTATTGGCGGGGCGCCCCAGGGTTGGTAATGGGGCCATGCATAGTTGAGATTACCTGTATTGTCATAAGAGAGGTTCAGTATCAATTTGAAGTGAACCGGTGTAGAAATGAAGAAATTATAGTAAAAGGCAATTTTGGGTGGGCGTTGCCTATGTGGGCGTGGCCTATGTGGGCGGGGCGCCCCAGGGTTGGTTATGGGGCCATGCATAGCTGAGATTGACCGTATTGTCATAAGAGAGGTTCAGTATCAATTTGAAGTATATCGGTGTAGAAATGAAGAAATTAAAGTAAAAGGCAATTTTGGGTGGGCGTGGCCTATGTGGGCGTGGCCTATGTGGGCGGGGTGCCCTAGGGTTGGTAATGGGGCCATGCATAAGTGATATTGACCGTATTGTCATAAGAGAGGTTCAGTATCAATTTGAAGTTAATCGGTGTAGAAATGAAGAAATAATAGTAAAAGGCAATTTTCGGTGGGCGTGGCCTATGTGGCCGGGGCGCCCCAGGGTTGGTAATGGGGCCATGCATAGTTGAGATTGACCGAATTGTCAGAAGAGAGGCTCAGTATCAATTTGAAGTAAATCGGTGCAAAAATGAAGAAGTGAATGTAAAATAACATAAAAAATGAGTGAAAATCTCTGACCCGGCCCCGCCCCAACCCCCATAACTTTTGACCCAGGGGTCAGATCAAAATTCCGTCACTGTCATAGTCGCACACATGCTCATAGCTACCATGTATGTAATTTTCAAGGATCAAGTGCTAATAAAGTAGGAGGAGCAGGTGGCCAGGACGGACGGACGGACGGACAGACGCACATCACCACTCTCCGAAAAATGTGGGGATAATCATTTAAACAATAAACCGTAAACAATTATAATATATTGTGCAGACGTGACGCGAATATATAAACATTATATTTGTTATTTTTTCGTTAACTTTATTTTTACTGTTTATTCAAGCAAGATACGGATTTTGATGTCAACATTTATTTTTATACATTAAATCTTTGCTGTTTGTTTGCATTGCATCGACCGTGAAAATATGCGAAATTCTATTGGAAGTCAATGATCCTAATGCATGTAATTATCAAAAGAAAGCTATGATAAAACCCATATCAGACAACGACGCCGAAAAAGGTACAAACTTGGGTTTACTTTTCTATCGCCCTGAAAATCACATCGCAATATCCTAATTCGATGACGAGAATTTATGCAGCGTGAGTCCCTCATTCATAAGACGTTAAGTAGATTAGGAGACGTTGTTGAATGTGTGATTTGTTTCGGCACAGCTGACTAATACCACTGCTTACTAAGATTAATTGAGATAATAATGCAGTTTGAGACATTGAATCCGAAAAGAATTGTTCAAGTTTTCTGATAATTTTTTTAGATAATGGCTTTTGTCGATCAAAATGAACAAATGCACATTGAGCTCGCGTCCCGAATTTCTTTTCGGGTATGTTCAGTAAATGGCGAAATATTTTTTTCCAGAGCATGTCAATATATATTTGAATTATGTTTTCATTGTCTTTGCTAATTATGTATCATGGTGCATGTTTATATATATATATATATATATATATATATATATATATATATATATATATATATATATATATATATATATATATATATATATATATATTGCTCATATATATTGCAATTATGTTCGTTGCTGGGTTTACAAATTAATTTAAAATTTTCGCAATTGATGATAATACTTACGATAGTAGCCACAACACATTCACGGACATTCGGGGCGACCTTACTTGTGACTGCATTGAGGACAAGAAGTGTAAATATCACGATCACCATCAAAAAGAAAAACAAGAGGGCCATGATGGTCATGAAGCGCTCGTCATTGAAAGAAGACTTGACTTGGTGACCTAGTTTTTCCCCCACTCGACTCGAATTCTTTGACATATGTACTGCAAAAATATCACATACTCTGACAGTGACTAGAGTTTGGCACAAACGAGTTCTGAATGTGGCTTATCGCGTGGTACTAATGTTGGTCTAAGGTTTTACCCGGTGACCTCGTTTTTAAACATACGTGACTTAGCTTCGACCTTGGCCTATATATAGTCAAGATTAACAATCTTACCACATTTTATCCTGATTGAGTCATTCACGTTGCTTCAATAGTGGAAACACAGTTTTATCATATTTGAATATTTACCATGTTTTTGGATAACGTGACCCAGATTCGAACTTGGTCTAAATATTGGCATGAATAACGTAGTAAGTTCATCAAGATTGAGTGAAAATTGTAGCATCTCGAGTAATAACAAGCTTAAATTTAACGACGAACGACGGCCGACAGACGACGATAGACTGATGTAACCACGCTGAGGATTGCATTTAGCGCCAGTCAAATATAAATAATAATATATATATATTTTTTTTAAATACAAATACAGCAAAGAAGTCTCTACATGAAATGGAAATAACGTATTGCGGTATAAAACTATTGTTTTGTGAATGTAAACAAAAAGACGGGGTGCCTCCAGTTATTGCTTTAGATGTATTAACGGGCGGTAGAATACTTCTACTACATAAGCAGATGATTAAGGTATATTCATAGAAACTGATTTTGTTATCATACTTCAACTTAAGCTGCACTGCATCCGACATGTGTGTCGTGGAAGACAACAATGACGGCGTGTTTACGGTTGCTATTTGTTATTGTTATGCAAGTAAGACAACGTTCTTAGAATATAATGACGGATTTTGTGAGAAAAATGTTATAAATCGCAATGGCAGTCTTGACAGCATCACTTTGCTTGGTATTCATTTGTAAGCTGTTCAGGGGAATAAAATCCTATTACTCGACGTCTCTACAGGTCACATGTGCTATGCTTTTGAAGATAAAAGGTGGGCAAGCAACGGATCAAAAATTTCTGTGACAATAAACAGAATTCAGGCGTGCAAAATTACCCGACAAATTGCAGTATCCTGTAACGAAACAGTTTTCCTCGTAAACATTGAAGATAGCGAATGTCAAAAAGGCACAGTACATGCAGTATGTCCGTTTGTTTGGAAATACACCAAATCTAATGACGACCAACCAGAAATGAAGTTCAATGAAGATGTTAAATGGTATTCACAAGGGAATATGTACATTGCGAATAAACATGGTGTGTATCAATTTTGCCAGATAAATGGTAGTTTCAAAGAGAGAGCTCTGATTACAATGTGCGGAAACTATTCGTCAATAGCGATAGATGAACACAGGCATAGGATACTGGTTGGATATTCGAATTCAAATCTAGTACATGTGTACGAGTACAAATTACCAGCTGAAGTATTACCAATTGGAAGTTTGAAAAGTGTTTCAGTTTAAAAATTATTTAAAATATTGAACGGGAATATGTAAATTGCGAATAATCATGGTGTGTATCAATTCTGCCAGATGAATGGCAGTTTTAAAGAGAGAACTCTGATTACAATATGCGGAAACCGTTCGGCAATAACGAACGATGAACACAGGCACAGGATTGTGGTTGAATATTCGAATTCAAATCTAATACATGTGTACGAGTACAAATTACTAGGCGAAGAATTACCAATTGGAACTTTAAAAAGTGTTCGCGTTAAAAAATTATCCAAAATGATGAACGTTCTGATAGCTTCTTTTCGAGTGTACTATCTTTGTTAATATATAATTTGTGTATCTGCTTCATCACAAAGGTATCCGACAAATCTTTAAAATTGTGTACAATCGAATACATAACGTGTACACTATACCTTAGATGTATATAGTGCATTAGAAAGTTATCCAATCCGAATAATTTTTTATACTCTTAAGACAACTATTAATATTATCATATTTGTATCTGGTACATTCAAATTCAATCCCATTCATGAAATGTGTATCTAGTGCATTCAAATTCTATCCTATTCATTAAATGTGTATCTAGTGAATTCTAATTCTATCCCATTCTTAAAATGTGTATCTAGTGCATTCAAAGTCTATCCCATTCATTAAATGTGTATCTAGTGCATTCAAATTCTATCCCATTCATTAAACGTGTGTCTAGTGCATTCAAATTATATACCTATTCTTAAAATGTGTATCTAGTGCATTCAAATTCTATCCCATTCATTAAAGTGACAGTTCGCGGAATATCGTTGTTTTGCATATAAATCGTATAGCGAGAAATAAACTTTACATAAATTCATTGCAATATATTTGTTATCAAGGTTGATATCGAAAACCTAGTCAAAATCGGGTTTGAATCGATAAAATAATATATAAATGATCATAAATGCATGCAATAGGCGAAAATCATTGCAGCGTTGGAAGTTATGCAAATTATATCTATATTTAGCTTTCGCTAAACATTATAAGCATATGAAAGATAAATACAAGTACATATATTTAGCAAAAACGTAGCGTTGCAACTCAGTTTCTGACTGTAACAAATTTATTTGCGTTTGTACTTACCTTCTCTCCGCTAAATTCGCCCGTATCCGCAATTTTGCTTGTTTAGGTTTGAATTAACGTGTCGAATCATGAATATTGCATCATGATTACATAAATATCGATAAAACAAGAATTATGTTGTATATATTCATACATGCATGAACTATACAGTATTTATCGTAGTAAATAAAGAGTAGCAAATAGAAGAAAGAAAATATGAGCACACAAGCGTTGTTATCATCTCTCGGAAAACTAGAAAAATACCAGTTTCTAGCCATAAGGTTTGTTTAAAAGAAGTTAAAAAAAATCAAAAGGGAAAAAAACAACAGCTTTTTTATTAAGTGTCCTTGAAAGAAAAATAGGCTTCATCGCAAACATTTAAACTTTTATTTTCAAATTTTCAAAAAAGGTGCAACGACATTATTGTTTCAAACGAACATTACAAAACCATGCTCCAGTCGAGAACTAAAAATGTTACATAAACTTTTGAAACGTATCTTACTTCGCAAACATTTACCTTAACATGCTTAAAAAGACGACTAATATGAAGTACATCGTTTGTAAACTAAAGCAATTGGGTTAGAAAGAGTTCATATTATTCACCTAAGAAATGACGTTCCGAATGATCTAGTTTTCAGATAGAAAAGTTCAATTCTGTAAACATAGGTTTAAATATGTGAAAATTATGGGAACTTCATATAAAACTCATAGTAGAACAAACAATATGTTTAGATGGTAACTACACATATTAGGAAGGAATAAATCATGGTTTAATGCCTATAGTACATGGTGTGCATTTAAGCCCTGGTAGTTTGTTGTTATATTCCTGTAGGGATGCCTCAAGGTTCCATTTTTGATAGGGTGGACAATCGGCATACTGCAGGTTAACTTCAGAACCAATGTAGCGCCCATAAATCTCAAAATTGGCCACGCCCTAGTCGTTTCATGATACCTATGGACTTAAACAGTAGATAACTTCGAAAATATTATCTGAAAAAAAGCCACAGAGCTTTAATATTTTATATGGTACACCAGATAGATGTCGTGTACAAAGTTTGTTGAAATCATGCCTATGTAGTCTAAACGGACAACGCTCACATGATTTATGCATAAGCATACAGTAAATAACTAAAATAATAATTCTCTGACACCGCAAGGGTCAATTGGTTATATATTAAGTGTGTACATCGTATATGGGTCTTAATGAGTTCAAATTACGGGTCGATGTTGCTTTTTGTGTTAGTATACTATCGTAGATGTGACCTTTTTAAGTATGCTTTTCTAATTAAAACCATCGATTTTTATGTATTTCTTAAAATATATTCGATGCATTCTTGAAAGAAAAACACTTTTTGTTTTGATAAGAATATGTAACATTGTCAGTTGCTATGATATTTAACATTGATCAAAAAAAATAAATTCTACGTGTACTTACGAATGAGTTAATACTATGTGAATATTGTGTTATTGCCTTTATAAATACTGGCATGTATTTGCTTAAAAGATTCAATAAATCTTTCAAATTGAATATATTTTTTGTTTTGTGAAAATTGTATAGATATAATATTAAAGAGTGGGCTGTTTTCAGCTTACACATTACGAAACAACTTGGAAGAAGTCAGCGCTTTGATTTAACAACGCAATGACCCATATTAAAAGGGACGCTACTTTGGTAGTAAATAGCAGGAAGACAGAGTCATATTACGTATCGATTGACAAAAGGAAAATGTAAATCAACGTCTTACTAGGACACTTAAGGTTTGTTTAAATGTGTTTGTGTAACCATAACGTTTGGTTATAACTTGAACTTTTTGTGTTATTTCAGTTTAAGCTACTATGTATTAGATAGTTGGAATACCAAAGTATGCATTTTCTGAAAATAAACATGTAACTGGATATGAGAACAGGTCGGCTTTATAATACGTGTTTACAAGTCCCTCAGCATAATTACAGCTGTTACGATGCAATGTTGAAAAGTGAAGACAGGTAAGTTCACTCTTATTCACATATATGAAGAGATACTCGGCGTTGAAATTAAAACTGATGTTATTTTGCCCTAAATATAGCAGCTATAACCAAACTTCTCAACAGTGTGCTTAATGACATTTACTATATTGTATTTGATATTAACTCTTACCTGAAAAGCGAGCGTACTGATTCATGAATGGTCAGGCAAATTTTACAAATGAAAAATGTCAGAAAATAATTAGATCTACCAGAGTAAATGACAAATATTTTACATAAGATAAGTGTATGTAGATCATACGAATAAAAAGTAGATCTAGTTAAGGTTCATGGGGGGGGGGGGATAAAATTCATTAAAACTTCGCTTTGGTTTTTCTTCATTGAATGTGGTACAATATGGTCAAACTATATATCATTTTAAAGCTAAAGACGGATAGAATAACATAAACACATTTTTGACAGTCAATATTTGTGTGCTTTATTCATATTTTGGTTTAAAACCAATATATTTTTACACTAATTTACAAAATCTCAATCTAAAGTTAGGAAGGATATGCACTACCTTAAGTGGAATAAATACAAAGCTATATACATATACAAGGTCAAGTTAGCAACATTTCACAGAAAATTATTGTCATAAAACAACAAATGAGTTTTTATTCAACTGCCTTTTTTGGATAAATATCCTAAACAAAGTTCTAAAAATAACTAAAACGTAACTACTTTTTTAAAAATCCAGGTATGGTGGATAATAAGAGTCACAATTCTATTTCAAAGGCTTAACAATTGTGTTATTTACCTCTCAACCAAATTGCAAATTTTAAACCATCTCAAATTGAAATAGATTGCAGACGACATTTAAAATTGTAAAGGAATAAAAAGAAATTAGCAAACGATTGATTTTATATTTCTATTCCTTCTACCCATTTTGAGAGCGTGGCCATCGCTGTGATCCGTAGAAAAACGTGCAAAACAAATCGGTCGAAACCACGTGCAGTGGTGAGAAAAACGGGTATGTGTATACACATACCTGAGAAAACACAATACTTATTTTGACAGTTGGGTTGCAACTAGTAAAACAACTTTTAACATTAATCAGCAAGAGATCGCACTAAATAATAGAAATGACCACGTAGAGATATCATCACTTACCTTATTACAAATATTATCCAGCTGAAAAGTGTCCCCCACACGTCTTTTTTAGTTTATTTGTATTGTTTTTTCTGGAGCCGAAGTGCATCTCACAGACTATCCATCCAACTTCCGTTGTTTTCACTTTCGTTATTAAAAACTCCGTTTAAAAGAATTATTTCTACTTTTAGATTGTTAAAGCGATGTATTATTATATATTATCTATAGAATAGTATACCGTGATGTATTGAACAGAGTTACGTATCGATCTTTCTATCAGTCTGTAAGCGTACTATTTTATGCGCAATAATATATGTCGTGTGATTCGACAACGATTGTAAACATTGGCGAAATGCTTCTTACATAGTTATTCTTTTGAGTGTTTATGAGGTCTGATCGTGCAGTTTGCAAACATCAACGGAAAGATTACAATCCAATGCATTTGTCATCGTCAACCGTTTGGAATGTCAATTAGGCGATGAGTGAGTTTTTAGCATGTTTCTTTCTATTTTATTGATTTAAAAATGGCCTCCCCCATGGTGATGAAATGACATGTGTTCGAGTTTTGATATTTCTAGATATGTAAACTATTTAAGCGTAACTTGCCCTCGTCAATGTCGATATTATTCACTAGTTATATAATTTTCCGCGGAAATACGTGGAATAAACATGATTCAGATTTTTGAAAATAATGTTTATTTTAGTGTTAAAATCGCTTTGTATTTTGATTGATTTTGTGGATGTTATGATACGTTGATGTACAAAATTGGTAGCAGTTTGAAGGAAAAACATCCTTTAAAGCATATATGTATACATTTTCAATGTGGCACTCTTCCTTTAGTCAAATTTGAGTTCAATGCTAGGGGTCGCACATTTTTCAAAATGAAGCCTCTACATGAACCTTAACTCATGTTAGATGAGTTAACTTAGATAAATTCATTTCAAAGTATTACAATTCTTCTGTCACCACATTTTACTTAAAGAAAGGTATCACCGGCATAATAAATCAAATAAAATGTACTGCAGAAGTTTTTATCTCAATTGTAAGGTGCAATTATAACTAAGTCATAATAAATCGTACCACACGAGCACAATTTAACTAAAATATTATATCGATAACTTGTCTTTGACTTTATTTAAACTACATGTAGTTATTTGTAAAAGCGAATGGGTTTTAATATCAACATGTATTGCTATACTTGAAACTGTCGCTGTTAGTTTGCATTGCCTAAACCTTGCAAATTTGCTCAATTCGATTGTCAGTCAATGCCTCCGTTGCATATTATCAAAACAACGAATCTATGTACATTAGACAGCGAAACCGAAAAAAGGTACCAACTTGGTTTACTTTTCCACCAACCTTGAAATCACATCGCAACATGCGAAATCGATGTCGATGGTTTTATTCACCCGGTGACCGTGAGAAAGTGAGAAGACGTCGATAAATGTGTGATTTGTATATGCGTAGCTTTCGAAGATTACATGTGACCTAGATTAGTTGAGACAAGTATATTCAAAAACTTCCAGTGCACATACATTTATAGTTGAATCGCGGTTCCAATGTATTGCGAATTAATTATTATTGTATGTTTTATCAACTTCTTCAGTATACTTTGTCCGATCTATATTGTCCGGATACCGCAAGCTATACGTGTACAAACGAGAAAGCATTTTCGAAATTTTAACAAAAACAAACAATTCTTTAAATAAACAAGAAGTAAATATTCACGCAGAAACTGTAGAAACAAAACATAAAGCACATCACGCTCGATGTACGACATGTCAAATGATTCTGGAACGAGGGTAAACAATAGAAAATAATGACGATTGTTAACAATCAAGTTACAATGTATACAAATGTACATACAAATGTAACAAAACATTCTAGAACTTTGCAAAAATTATACGGTCTGCAAAATCGAAATAAACATGTTCATTCACATTTACCTGTATTTCACCGCGAACCAACGAGGCCGCGGTGGTCCACCGCGATCATGGTGATCCACCGTGAGATCGATTTCCCGATAACGCCCGCGGTGTTCAGCCACTGTCGACGCGATCTATCATGATGGAAACACCTTCCGATCGCGGTGATTTTCCACGCTCACGAAAAATTGTCCACGGTGGGAGTGAGGTGGATGGCAGAAATCGCGCTAGACGTAGTGTAGTTCAACGCCGTGTGTTTGTTTAAGGCAGTTCTTGTCGCTGGTCACAGTTAGCATAATATGATCTTGACCTGAACTCTAGGACACAAAAATAAGCAGTTCATGCAGTTTTGAAGTACATACTTTTAAAATCTAGTTATTCCTGAGTACTTTTAGAATATGTTTGCAAATAATTCAAAATTCCGCTGACAAATATTGCAATTATGTAAATTGCCGAGTTTAGAAATTGTTTACATATATTCGCAATTAATAACAATTATTACGATACTAGCTTCGAACACAATCAAGAACATGCAGGGCGACCTAACGCTAAATTGCTTTTGGGCCAAAAGTATGAATTTCAAGATCACCTTCACAAAAAACCAAGAGGGCCATGTTGGAGCTTTAGCGCTTACCAGTATACTTGGCTCGGTGATATAATTTTCCTACACAGAACCACATTGCCTTTATATTGCCAAAAGAAACACTAGAACAGTGACTAGGGTTTAGTATGAATGAGTATTTAAAGTGGATTATAGAGTGGTAACAACATTTTTTTTAAAGATTATACCCAATGACCTAGTTTTGGGACACACGTGGCCCAGATTTGGACTTTCTATAGAAAGATTTGGACTTTATATATATGGTCCAGTTGGACATGTTATTACTGGGGACCTTAATTTCATTCAAAATAAAAACCTTAGAAATTTGCTACGCAGAGGCCCTAAGTACAGACTGCCTGTTCCTGTTGATTTTGATGACTGCATTAAGAATATCGTAACATCCTTACATGATTATTGCACTAAATGGTGCAGGAAGGAAAATGCTGAAATTACTGCACTCAATGATTGGAAAACAAAAATATTTAGTATGACCATGAATAAAATATGTTTTTATGATACACATCCTTTGGCCCTACCACATTCACCTAAATTTAATAAACAAAATCTCTGTAAATTGCTTGAAGACTTAAAATCTAAATTCTTCTTAGTTCCTGCTGATAAGGCTGCTAATAATGTTATCATAATATGACGAGTGTTTTATGTTCAAACTATTTCACAAGAACTTTCACAAACTACATCATATTGTGAGTACAATAAGCAACCTAATGAAATTATTACCGACCATATTGCCCAATGCATAAAGTTAAATGTAATAGTCAATATTACTGACAAGAAATTGCCATCACTTTACTGGATACCTAAATTACATAAGACGCCATATAAAAGTCGTTTTATCGCTAATTCAGTGTCTTGTACCACCAAACAATTATCTGTGTATCTTACATCTGCATTGAGTGCTATTAGATATCATATAGCTAAATTTTGTAATAAAGTTAATGAAAATAGTAATATTAACCTATTTTGGTCAATAAAAACACCTTAGAAGTTATTGATAAAATTGAAAATAAAAAATATAAGGTGTCACAGGTAAGTACTTTTTCGACACTATATACAACGCTTCCTCACGCTTTAATAAAATCCAAACTTGTTTTTTTGATTGAAAAAACTTTTGCTAGAGAGAAATGTTTGTATCTAGCTTTAAACACTAAAACAGCTTTTTTTACTAATCAGATATTAGATAATTACATCATTTGGACTGGTCTTGACTTTTGTGCAGCACTTACTTTTCTTTTGGATAACTTGTTTGTTGAATTTAATGGTAAAATATTTAAACAAATTATTGGCGTTCCTATGGGTACTAATTGTGCGCCACTTATAGCTGACCTTTTTTTATATTGTTATGAAAGCGAATTTATGTTAGAATTATCTAAAACTAAGCAAGTAGATTTGATTAATTGTTTTAACCTTACTAGTAGGTACATTGATGACATACTTAATTTAGATAATCCATTATTTGAACAATATATTCACAAAATCTACCCAAAAGAACTAGTCTTAAATAGATCGTGTATATCCAATACAGACGCTGCGTATTTAGACTTACATTTAACTATTAATAATAATTTGATCAAAACTAGTTTATACGACAAACGGGACGATTTTAACTTTGAAATTGTACATTTTCCGTTTCTAGATGGCAACATCCCTAAAGGACCTTCCTATGGTATTTACATTTCGCAGTTGGTACGTTATGCCAGAGCATGTTCGTGTATTAAAGATTTTAATGATCGTAATCTAATATTAACTAAAAAATTGCTAAAAAAGGCTTTTTGTATCATAACCTAAGAAATAAATTTGCTAGATTTTACTCTAAGTATGGTGATTTAATTTCAAAATATAATGTTTCTTTAAAATGGCATTTACATAATGGAATCTCCCATCCATCATTTTACGGAGATGTTTTGAAGCGTGTCCGCAAATTAAAATATGTTAAACCAAATGTTCATATTAAACTTTTCAATTTAATTAACTTGTTTTTATCAAAAGGATACGATGCTTATGTACTTAAAAACACGTGTTTGATGGTTTTCGATTCACTATATCTTTCTTCCCTTAAAATTTGGAATCATTAGTGATATTATAGGCATTTTTCACTGTTGATTAAAATTGTGTCATTGTGTCGTATGAACAAATCTGCATGAATACTACATTATAGGCATTTTTCACTGTTGAATAAAATTGTGTCATTGTGTCGTATGAACAAATCTGCATGTAAACTACATTTGGACTCAAATCGTACATCAAATCATTTCTGTCTTCAGTTGTCAAAACACCTATATACTGTTTGATTCCAATAATGTCGCTTTAATGGAATTACCATTTTTATTCATTTGCTTCTTAATATTAAATCACCTAAACTTGTTTTATTAGTAGCACAGCCCCATTAATATTTTTATTTAGTACTGCCCTTGGAATTTGTTCACGTCATTATGGATTTTTGTGACGTCATACGACAGACTTTCCCAGTTGTAATCTACATGCATAGGTCATTGGGTTTATAACGTTCCATTTTATTTATATTTTCTCTCTGATGGGCGTTTCTTGTTTGATTTAATTATTTTTAATTTGTTTAGCAGTCACATAAACAACCAAGCTATGTAATATGGAATTTTTACACCCATTATTGCTGCTTCTTCCTGTATTTGCGCGATGATTATCTGAGATATTAACTATATGATTCTATATTCTCAAATCTTTTCTATAAAGAAGGAATGTAGTTGACAATTGTTAATAGTTTTATTTGATCGTTCGTCAAAAAGTTGTAATTCTGTTACTCTTGTATCTTCAATGCAATTGAGTAATTAAATAGTAATTAAATTGAATGCGTTTTAATTCCCTTTTATTATTGTTTAATTTGAGTTACAATGCTATGACGTTAAATTTTATTTACACTTAAATGTATTATGAATATTGCTGGGCCAAGTGTGAGGTTGAGCGCTCTATAACCAGGTTTAAACCCCCAATGCTTTGCATTGACCGTTCCAAGGCGGTGACCCCAGCTTTATTCATATTTTGTGTTTATGTTGGTTTGTATTGTGCTGTATTGTGCTGTTTTGTACTGTTTGGGCAATCGGTCACTTGCCTTAAATAAAGGACCAACTAATTGTTTTTAATGAAAATTCAATACTGCTCCAGCAGCTGGAGTTTCACTTCTTTATATTGTTATCAAGATAAACAATCGAACCACGTTTCATCAGGATTTAGTCATTCATAAGGCTTCACCAGTGTTAACAAAGTATTTAAAAGGTGTAACCTGGTAACCTAGTTTTTTGACAAACGTGACCCAGATTTGAATTTGGCAGAGATATTGTCACAATTAACATACTACCGAAGTTTTATCAACAGTAAGTAAAACACGCGGCATTTAGAGTGGTAATAAGCTTAAAATTGACGACGTTAGGTAAACGACGCAAGACAGATAAATATGGACTCCGGATATAGACTGACCACAATGGCACACCTTGAGCACTTGATACTCAGGTGAGCTAAACAGCAACAAAGAAAACACCTGTTTATGTTCAAAGACTTGTTCGAATGATTGTATTGCGGTGCAATTTTGTTTGCGGATTGCTTACATGAAGTAAAAGCTTGGGATCGCATTTTCCCCCACCCTTATCACGGGTACTGTCACTGTAAAAAACAGTATAGATATACATATTATATATACTCTTAATAAATAGTAAATACCATTAAATATATCTTCAGGGGAAGAAAATCATGGCGCACGCGCTGAAATGTGGTCCTTGCTTGTTCGAGGAAGTAACAGTTGATCCAAAACATTTTTGTGTGGACTGTCGTGAATATCTGTGCACGGCTTGTGCGCGAGAACATCGAAGACACAAGGTATCACGTGAGCATAAACTACTCGGAGAGACTGAACTGCCACAAGACGTAACATTATTTGAAGAAATGAAGAAATTGTCGAATTGCCCCATACACCAAGACGTGGAACTTGACCAGTATTGTAAAAGTCATAATGTTTCGATATGCCTGCACTGTCTGAAAAGCGACCACAGATTGTGCGAAAATCGGGTAGACCTTATAATCTTGCTTGAAGATGAATATGCGTCTGAAAATTTACGTGAACGAATCATTGTGCTCCAGAGAAAGTGCCAAGTACAAGTAACCGAAACGATGAATTTATCAGAAGCTGCAAATACCAATGGCAAAGAAGTACAACAGCATATAAATACTTTAGTTGAGACCTTGAGGAAGAACGTTGAAAATCTAGAGAAGAAGTTAAACAAAGAACTCGAAAGTTCAATATTGCATGTGACGGAGCCTTTTAGACGTTCTGAGCAAACACTGTCAAAAATTGAAAAGAAAGCTTTGAGTTATGAGAACCTGTTTGATTTAGCGTCAAAGTTTGGTACCATGAAACAAAACGCTGTCCTTCATTTCTTGGCATCAAAGTTGATGAAAGAATTGGAAGAAGATGACTTAATTAAGAAGAATTCAACTGTGAAAATAAAATGTGTACAAACTGTAAGCACTGAAGATATTGTAAACACAATGAACCAATGCGATGTGGTATTAGCAAGTGCGTACGAACAAGGCTCCGAATTGTTCAGCGATGAAGCATTAGATGAAGGCTCATTGTTATTCCCAGCTACAAAAACACGAACTGTAGCAACACAAGTAGAACAACAGATTGATTCAAATAAAAATACATCAAAAAAGTCTCTATGTGAAATGAAAATAATGTATGACAGTATAAAGTTATTGCTTTGTGAATGTAAACACAATGGCGGGGTGCCTCCAGTTATTGCTTTAGATGTATTAACGGACGGTAGAATACTTCTACTACATCAGAAGATGATAAAGGTATATTCACTGAAACTCATTTTGTTATCATGCTTTAACCTAAACTCCTTAGCCAAAGACATGTGTGTCGTGGAAGAAAAAAAGGACGGTGTGTTTACGGTTGCTTTTTGTTTTGGCGCTTGGGCAAAAAAAATAATGTTCTTAGAATATAATGATGGATTTCGCGAGAAATATGTAATTGATTGCAAAGAAAATCTTCAAAGCGTCACTATGCTAGGTCATCATTTGTTAGTTGTTCATACGAACGGAGTCCAGTTGCTTGACATCTCGACAGGTCATGTGTGCTATGCTTTTGACGAAAAAAGGTGGGCACGCAACGGATCAAATATTTCCGCGAATATAAACAGAATCCGGGCGTGCAAAACAACCAAGAAAATTGCGGTAGCCTGCCAAGAGACTCTATTCCAAGTAAAGATAGACGATGGCGAATGTCAAAAAGACACAGTGCATGCAGTATGTCCGTTTGTTTGGAAATACAGAAAAACTCATGACGCCCAACCGGAAATTAAGGACATCAGTGATGTAAAATGGGATTCTCAAGGGAATATATACGTTGCGAATGGGAATGGTGTGTATCAATTTTGCCTGATAAACGGAGTTTTAAAAGAGAGAGCTCTGATTACAATGCGCGGAAACTGTTCAGCAATAGCAATAGATGAACACAGAAATAGGATAGTGGTTGGATATTCGGATTCAAATCTAGTACATGTGTACGAGTACAAATAACCAGCTGCAAAAATAACACGTGGTAATTCTTTCGGCAGATTTACCGCCATAGAATATTCGTGAATGGAAACAACACTGCGACGAAACAAACGCCATTCACTTGGTATAAGGTTCAGTTTGAACTTTAAAAAAGTGTTCGCGTTAAAAAATATCCAAAATAATGAACGTTTGGAGAGCTTTTTTTCGAGTATTCTATATTTGGGAATGTATAATTTGTGTATCTTCTACATTACAAAAGTATCCGCAAAATCTTTTCAGTTTTGGATAATTGAATATATGACATGAATACCATACCATATATGAACCATATATGTATATAGTGCATTGGAAAGTTATCCATTCCGAATAATTTTTCATACTCTTAAGACATCTATTAATATTGTCATAACTGTATCTGGTGCATTCAAATTCTATCCCATTCATTTAATGTGTATCTAGTGCATTCAGATTCTATCGAATTCATTAAATGTGTATCAAGTGCATTCAAATTCTATCCCATTCCTTAAATGTGTATCTAGTGCATTCAAATTCTATCCCATTCATTAAATGTGTATCTAGTGCATTCAAATTCTATCCCATTCATTAAATGTATATCTAGTGCATTCAAATTCTATCCCATAATAAAATGTGTACTTTTGGATATTCCAGTAAAGTATACGTATTATCATATTTGTCTCTAGTATTTGTAAATGTTATAAAATTCAATTAACGTTTGATAATTTGGGTAAAGTATTACACCATTTTCATGTTTATATCTGGTTCATTAAATTGTTATCAGTTTACCATAGTACGTGCATATACCATTTCATATCAATATTTAGTGCATTTAATAAATTGTGTTCCGATTCATTTCACGTTTTGATATTAAATATCGTATAAACCATTTAATGTCAAGATTTAGTGTATTAAGTAGTTACTCGATTCATTTCATTTTTGATACGATAGTCAATAAATATATATATACTTACATGTATTTACATTCATAAAACAGTGTCTTTACATATGATACATTGTTTATTTCATGCTCTGTGGTGAATTGTATGAGGAATTAATAGCGAAGGTCAATTACAACCCGATCATTGTCTCTGCAGGTCTTTTGAAATGAGAACGTTTTGTCATTTAACTCTATGTTTTTGGACTCCTTCATGTAGTGTCGCTAGCTGTTATATTTTGTCTACTGCGTCGTTATATCGATGTCGGCATAACGTTTCTATTTCACGGAAGATACTTTCTAAGATTCTTAAAGCTATCAACATCGCTTGCGCAAATGTGCACAAGAACCGTTGCTTTTATTTTGGATTTATTGCCCCTTTGTTAATTTAAATACTTGTACTTCTTGCGTTATTGCCATTTATGAATGTGTATACTCTTTTGTTGTTTAGAACTTGATTCTAACACTTTTTAGCGTTCAAGGTGTGTGACATAATCGCTAATACTTCTCGGGCTTAAAGCGACACCTACAACTCGCGGAGTTCTAGTTTAATACATGTACGTGTTTTTGTTTTGAGGAGTAAGTGAATAAACTTATTGTCATCGTAAAAATCGGCCTGTCAAACAACACAACTACAAACAATAATTCAAGAAAATATATAATTGAGCATCAACGAGAAAGACACTATTTAAAAGCATTTTCCCACGACAATACTTAATGAAATGTATGTGATAATTAATTATTTTGAAAATGCATGAAAAAAGCAGCAATGTCAAGTCTGACTCGAGTGTATTAAGTAAGTAACATTAGAAACATATAGAATAATAATTAAATGTTTTTAAACAGATGTTATTAACCCTGAAGCTTGGTTTCTGTAAATTTTTAATAAAAACTTCTTTGTTATATATGTATGTTTTTATAGCTTGTAAAAGACGCACATTTGAGTACCATACTGTTAGTAAACTATGAAGTTAAAGTGGATTTACCATAAAATTACAGTTAAGTTAAAGTGGACTGTTCATTGCAATGTCTGCGACTGTTGTGTCAAGTAGATTTGTACAACTGGCATGCCTAGAGGAAATGTACGATTTGTTGCCTAGTTGGAATGTAAAACTAGTATGCTTAGAAGGAATGGCCTACTGATACGATCTTATAGAAAGGCATATCGTACAGCACTATACAACCGATGAGAAATATACTATTAATATTCCCGATTGGAATTCACGACTTGAATGTCTAGTAATAATCTACAATTTGTATCCTTTTTAAAGACTTTTAACTACTAATTTTGAGGCCGTACAATAAAGTGACAATCGAACTTGCAAAAACATGATGTTTGAAAAAAACAACATTTTGGTGATTTTAAGGTATTGGAACTTTAATACGACATTTCAAAGTTTATGAAACACGTTTTCGAACCATTAAAGATTCTCCGACATTCCTATTTATGAAACCTTTATCTTCTCCCCTTATCACTGAAACATTAATTTCACATTTTATTCAGATTTACATAAATATCGATCAAACAGTAATTATTTTGTATAGATTCATACGTGCATGAACTATATATGTATTTATCGAAGTAAATACTGAGTAACAAATAGAAGAAAGAAAATATGAGCACACAAGCGTTGTTATCGTCTCTCGGAAAACCAGAGAAATACCAGTTTCTAGCAATAAGCTTTGTCTAAAAGAAGTTTAAAAAAAACATCAAAAGAAAAAATACAACTTTTTTATTAAGTGTCCTTGACCGAAAAAACTAAGCTTCATCGCAAATATTTAAACTTTCATTTTCAAATGCAAAGTGCAACGACATTATAGTTTTAAACGAACGTTACAAAGCTATGCTGCTATCGAGATATTTTGATGTTACATAAACGTATGAAACATATCTCATTTCACAAACATTTTCATTAACTTGCTTACAACGATGACTAATATGCAGTACATCGCGAAAGAGTTCATATTGTTAACCTAAGGAATGACGTTCCGAATGATCTAATTTTCAGATAGAAAAGTTCAATTATGCAAACATAGGTTTTAATATTTGAAAATGATGGGAACTTCATATTAAACTCATAGTAGAACAAGCAATATGGTTCGATGGTAACTACACATATAAGAAAGGAATTACTCATGGTTTAATGCCAATAGTACATGGTGCTCATTTAAGCCCTGGTAGTTTGTTGTTATATTCTTGTAGGGATGCCTCAAGGTTCCTTTTTGAGAGGGTAGAAAATACTGCAAGTTAACTTGAGAACCAATGTAGCGCCCATAAGTCTCAAAACTGGCCACGCCCTAGGCATCTCATGATATATATTGACTAAACAGTAGATAACTTTGAAAATACTATCTGGAAAAAGGCCACAGAGCTTAAATATTTTATATGGTACACCAGATAGATGTCGTGTACAAAGTTTGTTTTAATAAAGCCAATGTAGTCTAAACGGACCACGCTCACATGATTTATACATACGTATACAGCAAATAACTTAAATAAAAATTCTCCGAGACCGCGAGGGTCAATGTGTTATATATTAAGTGTGTAAATCGTAAATGGGTCTTAATAAGTTTAAATCACGGATCGATGTTTCAGTTTGTGTTAGTATACAATCATAGATGTGACCGTTTTTAGTATTGTTTTCTAATGAAAACCATCTATTCATTTGTATTTCTTAAAATATATCCCATGCATTCTTAAAAGAACAACAATATGTGTCTTGAAAATAATATATAATTTTGCCAGTTGCTATGATTTTGAAGAATGATCTTAAAAATAAATTTTACGTGTACTTACGAATGATTTGATACTCAGTGAATATGGTGTGATTACCATTAGAAATACTGGCATGTTTTTGGTTAAAAGATTCAATAAAGATCCAATAAACCCTTAGAATTGAATATTGTTTTTGTTTTATTAAAAACTGCATATATATATAATATAAAAGAGTGGGCTGTTTTCAGCGTAACACATTACGTAACAACTTGGAAGACGTCAGCGCTTTGATTAAACAACCAAATGACCCATAATAAAAGGGAAACTACTATGGTAGTAAATAGCTGGTAGACAAAGGCGTATTATGAATCGATAACCTTAAGAAAAATATAAATCAAAGACTTACTAGGACACTTTAGATTTTGGTTAAATGTTTTTGCATTACCATTTCGTTTTGCTATAACTTTACCTTTTGGTGTTATTTCAGATTTAACTACTGTGTTTTTAGTTAGTTGTAATACTAACGGACTATTTACATATAAACGGACTCCCAGAGCCTTTGATAATTTTTGCTATGGCGGCTCTGGCAGTCAATATGCACCCCTTCATAAACATGGGTGCAGTTCAGCGCAGCGAATCCGTGCGCTTCACTAAACAGACGTCGTTCGAGACAAATTGAGGAAAATAATGAATAAACTTCATAAACATGTTACATTTACCTGAGTGGCAACCTACGGATGTCATCCTTTGCATGCACCCTATAAAAACACGACGATGTTTTAACACACTTTTCTCGCTGACATGTTCATGTTTAAATTTGAAACAGTGTATTCTGTATCGAATACCACATCGTTATCGACTTTATAGGCTGGAGCACATAACCCGACGTGCAAAATATTTGTATACTGCGACCTAACCAATATTCGGTCAATTTTCCAATATTGCGGATACAGTGTACAAAACAAAACCTTAGTCAATAAAATCAATTATTTCTTGCTTTAATGGTACCATTTGGATGAGTTTGTGATTTAGTTAGGTAAACTTGTATAAGTTCTTGCAGTTTCAGTGTTCCTTTACCCTTGCATTGTTGATAACATTTTGCACCCATGGCCAAGAGAGAGCGCATTGCAACTATCAGCAACCCATTGGGTTATAAAGCTGATAGTTGAATTATTGCAACTAATACTAAAGGATGCATTTTCTAAAAATAAAAATGTAACTGGATATCAGGTCGGCGTTATCTTACGTATTTAAAAGACCCCCGGCATAAAAGAAGCTGTTACAGCGCGATTTTGATTGCGGATTGAAAAGTGAAGACAGGTAGGTTCTCTCTTAATCACATATATGAGGAGACAATCGGCGTTGAAATATATATACTAATGTTATTTTGCCCTACATTTATTGCAGCTATGACCAGACTTCTCAACCGTGTGCTTAATGACCTTGGGCCGTATTCCAGTAGCTTTTTAAGTTTTCACTTAAGTTAAGAAATTTCTTTAAATAATTTCAAGTTAAAAGTTAAATGTGAAATGTCACAAACAAAACATCAGAAGGTTAGTATTTCTGTTTAAGAAATTCCTTTAAGGGTTACAGGAAGTTAACTTTAGTTTTAATATATGAGAAAAAATACACAGAGTAAAGAAATTTATTAAGTTTATGAAGCTACCTGAATTTAACTTAAGTGAAATCTTATGTTTAAAGAAAAAATGGCGGAGATAAGAAAAAAATATTGCGCAATATTTCAACTTAAGTTAATTTTTAACTTCAGAAGCTACTGGAAAACGGCCCCTTGACTATATTGTATTTGCTAATAACTCTTACCTGAAAAGCGATCATACTGATTCATGAATGGTCAGGCAAATTGCGAATTGGATGTCGATGGTTTATGCAACGTGAATACATCATTCATTAGATGTTAAGTAGACGAGAAGACGTGGATGAATGTGTGATTTGTTTCGGCGTAGCTAACTAAGATTACAAGTTACCGAGATTAGTTGAGATAATTATTGAGTTGGAGATATAAATGCCAAATAAAAGTGTGAAATTTTCTGATTTCTAGAGAACCAAGTAAAAGTGTGACATTTTCTGATTTCTAGAGAATTTAAACTTACAACACTTGTTTGATATCCACCAATAACATACCTTTGTGGATTTAAATTGATTTTATAATTTAAAACAAAGTTATGACTACATTTTCGACAATGATACTTTAACTGAATATAATACTGAACACTATAACCAATTGATGATTGCGTGTGTGACAAGTATTGTTTAAAAACTACTGAAGTGCTCTGTAAATATTATTAATCTCTAATTCTTTTAGCCCTTGTCAATCAAAACGTAATATTGCCTGTTTAGCTCGCGTCCCGGCTTTCTTTTCGATAAAAGTAAATAAATTCGAATCAAAATATTTGAACACTTTCAGTGCACGTAAATTTATAGTTGAATCGCATTTCCAATGTATTGCGAATTAAGTATCATTGCATATTTTATCAAATTCTCCAGTAGATTCTGTCTGATCTATATTGTTTAAAAAAAGTTCCATAACATAAATTGAAATTGATGAAAGATGTCTTTTAATACCGCAAAGTGTTATCCATACTTTTTTTCATCTGCAGCACGAATACTCTTTTGCATTGACTCAGGTCTCGTATGGTAAAATGAGGTTGTGCATGCTTATTTATTCAGAATGCAGAAATTACTTTTTGAAATTATTGCAAAACTATTTAAGGTCAATTGAGTTCTTTTGAGATATTGGAAGAATCTAGGGTATGAGATGTTTTAATAGTGACGACCGAATACTTTGGGAGTCCGAGTCACGTAACTGACCATTTAGCTGTATGCTTTATTTTACGGCAAATCTGACATCTCAATAGTAAGTTCGACGCTGTTTGTCTTTTTTTAAAGAAAGTTTATGTGTCTGGTCACAGTTAGCATAATAGGGTCTTGACCCAAACTTCTAGGACAAAAAAGTATCAGTTGATGCAGTTTTGAGTTATCGACTTTTAAAACTAGATCTAGGTCACTTGCTAGTACTTTTAGAATATGTGTGCATATACTTTAACATTCAGCTCACAAATATTGAGATTATGTTGCTGAGTTTACACATAAATTCAAATTATTCGAAATTGATGACCATGCTTACGATAATAGCTTCCAACACAAGGACATGCAAGGCGACTTAACGTGAGATTGCTTAGGGCCAGAAGAGTAAAAAAACAAGAGAGCCATGACCACATAGCCTATAAACATGTATTGGCAGAAGAATCACTATGACAGTGACTACAGTTGAGTACAAGTGAATCCTTAATGTGGCTTATAGAGTTGAAATAATATTTCTCTAAGATTTTACTCGGTGTCCGAGTTTTGGAACACACGTGACCAATATTCGAACATTGCTTATATATAGTCAAGATAATAATTTATTTGGACTACATTACATCAAGATTGAGTAATTCATGTGGCTTCAGCTGTGTGTACAAAAAATTTAAAAGATTTTATCTGGTAACCTTTTTGACACACGTGACCCAGATTTTAATTTAACCTAGATCTTGCCATGATTAACATTCTGCCGAAGTTGTATTAAAAAGATTTAATATATAAAAACGTGGCCTCTGTAGTGGTAACAAACTTAAAATTGACGACGTATGGCACACGACGCACGACAGAGGACGATTGATTCCGGATATAGAATGACCACATTTGCACACAGTGCGCACTTGATGCTCAGGTAAGCTAAACAGCAACAAGGCAAACACCTGTTTCTGTTCAAAGACTTGTTCGAATGATTGTATTGCGCTGCAATTTTGTTTGTGGATCGCATTCATGAAACAATGCTTGGGGTTGCATTTCGCCCAGTCAGATCACGAGCACTGCCACTGTATAAAAACAGTATTGCTTTACATAATAAATACATGTATATATTATAATAATAAATAGTAAATACAAAATAAATGTATATCTTCAGGGGAAGTGAATCATGGCGCAAGCGCTGAAATGTGGTCCTTGCTTGTTCGAGGAAGTAACAGTTGATCCAAAAATGTCTGTGTGGACTGCCTGGAATATTTGTGCACGGCGTGTGGACGAGAAAATCAAAGACACAAAACATTACGTGAGCATAAATTACTCGGGGAGGCTGAACTGCCACAAGACGTAACATTATTCAACGAAATGAAGAAATTGTCGCATTATCCCATACACCATGACGTAGAACTTGACCAGTATTGTAAAATTCATAATGTTTTAATTTGCCTGCATTGTCTGAAAAACGAACACAGATCGTGTGAAGATTGTATAGACCTTTCGGCCCTACTGGAACAGAGATTTGCGACAGAAAATCTTGGCGAACTTATCATTAAGCTCAAGAGAAAATGTGAAGTGCAATTAACTGAAACGATGGAACTATCAGAGGTTGCCCGTACCAATAGCAAAGAAGTAGCTCATTATATAAATATTTTTGTTGAGACTTTAAAAAAGAATGTTGAAAACATAGAGATTAAGTTGAATGAAAAACGCGAAAGTCTAACATCGCATGTGACGGAGTCTGTTAGACATTCTGAGCAAATATTGTCAAATATAAAAAAGAAAGCTTAACGTTATGAGAACCATTTCGATTTAGCGTCAAAGTTTGGTTCGATGAAACATAACGTTGTCCTTCATTTCTTGGCGTCAAAGTTGATGAAAGAATTAGAAGCAGACTTATTTACGAAGAATTCAAATGTGAAAATAAAATGTGTACAAACTGTAAGCACTGAAAATATTGTAAACACGATGGACAAATGCGATGTGGTGTTAGCAAGTGCGTACGAACAAGCCTCCGAATTGTGCAGCGATGAAGCAATAGATGAAGGCTCATTGATATTCACTGCTCCAAAAACACGTTCTGTAGCAACACAAGTAGAACAACAGATTGATTCAAATGCAAATACATTAAAAAAGTCTCTATGTGAAATGACAATAATGTATCACCGTATAAAGTTATTGCTTTGTGATTGTAAACAAAATGAAGAGGTGCCTCCTGTTATTGCTTTAGATGTATTAACGGACGGTAAAAGACTTCTTCTACAGAAACAGATAATAAGTGTATATTCATTGAAACTGATTTTGTTAAAATACTTAAACTTAAGCTCCACTGCCAACGACATGTGTGTCGTGGAAGAAAACAAAGACGGAGTGTTTACGGTTGCTATTTGTTTTGGTAGGTGGCCATGTAAAATAACATTCTTAGAATGTATTGATGAATTTCGCGAGAAATATGTTATTGATTGCAAGCAAAGGGTATCTTAAAAGCGTCACTATGCTAGGTCATCATTTGTTAGTTGCTCATACGAACGGAATCAGTTGCTTGACATTTCTTCAGGTCATGTGTGCTATGCTTTTGACGAAAACAGGTGGGCAAGCAGCGGATGAAATATTTCTGAGAAAAAAAACAGAATTCGGGCGTGCAAAATTACCCGAAAAATTGCAGTAGCCTGTAACAAAACAGTTTACCTAGTAAACATAAAAGATGGCGAATGTCAAAAAAGTAAAGTTCATGCAGTATGTCCGTTTGTTTGGGAATACTTCCAATGACATAAATACCAACCGGAAATTAAGGACAACAGAGATGTTAAATGGGATTCGCAAGGGAATATGTACATTTCGATTAATCATGGAGTGTATCAATTTCGTCAGATAAATGGCAGTTTCGTAGAGAGAACTCTGATTACAATATGCGGAAACTGTTCGGCAATACCGAAAGATGAACAACAGGAATAGGATAGTGGTTGGATATTCTAATTCAAATCGTGTACACGTGTACGAGTACAAATTACCAGCTGAATAAATACCAATTGGAACTTTAAAAAGTGTTCGCGTTTAAAAATTATCAAAAATATTGAACGTTTGGATAGCTTCTTTTCGAGTACACTATTTTTGTGAATATATCATTTATGTATCTTCTACATTTCAAAGGTATCCGCCAAATCTTTTAAATTTTGGACAATCGAAAATATAACTATACCTTATATGTATATAGTGCATTAGAAAGTTATCCAATCCGAATAACTTTTCTATACTCATAAGACACCTATTAATATTATCATATTTGTATCTAGTACATTCAAATTATATCCCTTTCATTAAATGCGTAAAACACTTTTACATGTATTAAACATTTAGTGTACGTATCTAGTGCATTCGGATATTATCCAACTCGTATAACGTTTGGATTTTCCAGTAAAGTATAAATATTATCATGTTTGTATCTAGTGTATGTAAATGTTCTAAAGTTCATTTAACTCTTCGATAATGTGGTACATTTTTACACCATTTTCATGTTTTATCTGATTTATTAAATTGTTATGCGATTCATTTAATTTTGTAATACTATAGTACGTGCATATACCATCTCATATCTACTGCATTAAATTGTAATCCGATTCATTTAACGTTTTGATATTATATAACACGTATAACCATTTCATGTCAGTATCCAGTGCAGTGAATTGCTTTCCGATTCATTAAACTTTTTGATACTACTACATGTATTTACATTCATAGAACAGTGTCTTTAAATATGATACATTGTTTATTTCATCCTCTGCGTTGAATAGTCGGAGAAATGGATAATGAAGGTGAACGACAACCCGATCATTGTCACTGCAGGTCGTTTGAAATTAGAACGTTTTATCATTTAACTCTCTGTTTTTGGACTGCTTTATTAAGTGTCACTAGCTGTTGTATTTTGTCCACTGCGTCGTTATATCGATGTCGGCATACCCTTTCTATTTCCTGGAATATACTTTCTAAGATTATTAAAGCTATCAACATCCCTTGGGCGAATGAACACAAGATCTGTTGCTTATATTTTGGAGTTATTGCCCCTTTGTTAATTTAAATACTTAATTTTGTTTGAACTCTTTGACTAATGAAGCTATCAGCATAATTCGTGGGTGTATATTTTTATGAGGGAAATTGCTATGCACAAGACTCATTACTCTGCAGCTTATACTATTTGCTTTATTGCCATTTGTTAATGTTTATACTCTATTGTTGTTTAGAGCATGATTCTAAAAGTTGTTAGCGTGCAAGGTGTATGGCATAATCGCTAATAGTTTTCGGGCGTCAAGCGACACCTACAACTCGCGGAGTTCTTGTTTAATACATGTACGTGTATTTGTTTTGATGAGTAAGTGAATAAACTTATTGTCATCGTTAAGATCAGCATGTCAAACAGCACAACACTACAAACAATAATTTAATAAAATATATAATTGAGCATCAACAATGAAGAAACTAATTAAAAGCATTTTACCACTAAAACACTAAATGAAATGTATTTGATAATTAATTATCGTAAAATGCATGAGAATAAAGCAACGATTTCAAGTCTGGCTCGAGTATATCAAGTAAGTAACATTAGAAACATATAGAAAAATAATTGAATGTGTTTAAATATATATTATTAACCCTGTAGCTCGTGTTCTGTAAATTTTAGATAAAAACTTTTCAGTTATATATGTATGTTTTTATAGCTCGAAAAGACACACATTTAAGTACGATAATGTTGGTAAATTATGAAATTAAAGTGGATTTACAAGAAAATAACAGTTACATTTTGTAAGTTAAAGTGGACTGTTCATTGCAATGTCTGCGACTGTCGGGCCAAGTAAGAATGTACAACTGGCATGCCTAGAGGGAATGTACGAGTTGTTGCCTAGTTGGAATGTTCAACTAGTATGCTTAGAAGGAATACACTACTGATACGATCTTATAGAAAGGTATATCGTACAGAACTATACAACCGATGAGAAATATACAATGAATATTCCCGTTTGGAATTCACGACTTGAATGTCTAGTAATAATCTACAATTTATATATTTTAAAACTTTTAACTACTAATTTTTAGGCCGTACAATAAAGTGACGGTTGAACTTGCAAAAACATGATGTATGAGAAAAAATAGTCTGGTGATTTTAAAGTGATATTATAGGCATTTTTCACTGTTGAATTGAGCTTAAAAGAATTAACAGGCTAAAAGATTTAGTTAAAATATGGTTACTGACCAATTATCTGCAACTCATCTTGCTTCCAGTTGTTTATAAAAAATATATATTATATTCTATATTTTACATAACTGGTGAGTCCTCTAAGCCGAAATGATCTGTAAAACAAAACAGTGTCTTTGTGTCGTATGGACGAATCTGCACTAAAACCAAATTTAGATTCACATCGTAAATCGAATTATTTCTGTCGTCAGTTGTCAAAACGAAAGTACGGTTGATATTCAAATGCATTTTTTTTCTCTTTTCGTGATATTGTTTTGATTTTTTGATGCTGCATTAACAAATATAAGTGTATATGAAGTGAAAACACCAAAAATATACAACGGTTGCGATAGACACCTATCAACTGATAGATGCCCATAATATCACTTTAAGATATTGGAACTGTAATACGACATTTCAAAGTTTATAAAACACGTTTTCGAACCATTAATGATTCTCCCACATTCGTAGTTGTGAAACCTTTATCTACTCCCCTTTTCACTAAAACATTAATTTCATATTTTAATCTGATTTACGTTAATATCGATAAAACAATAATTATTTTATATCTATTTATACGTGCATGGACTATATATGTATTTATCGTAGTAAATAATGAGAAACAAATAGAAGAAAGAAAATATGAGCACACAAGATTCGTTATCACTTCGCGGAAAACCAGAAAAATACCAGTTTCTAGCCATAAGGTTTGTTTTAAAAAAGTAAACAATTATCAGAAGGGAAAAATACAACAGTTTTTTGTATTTATTAAGTGCCCTTGACCGAAAAAATAAGCTTGATCGCAAACATTTTAAATTTCATTTTCAAATGCAAGGTGCAATGACATTATTGTTTCAAACGAACATTACAAAACCATGCTGCAGTCGAGAACTAAAAATGTTACATAAACTTTTGAAACATATCTTACTTCGCAAACATTTACCTTAACATTCTTACAAAGATGACTAATATGAAGTACATCGTTTGTAAACGAAAGCAATAGGGTTCGAAAGAGTTCATATTGTTCACCCAAGAAATGACGTTCCGAATGATCTCAGATAGAACAGTTCAGTTATGCAAACATAGGTTTAAATATGTGAAAATGATGGGAACTTCATATTTAACTCATAGTAGAACAAGCAATATGTTTAGATGGTAACTACGCATATTAGGAAGGAATTACTCATGGTTTAATGCCTATAGTACATAGTGCGCATTTAAGCCCTGGTAGTTTGTTGTTATATTCTTGTAGGGATGCCTCAAGGTTTCATTTTTGAGAGGGTGGAAAATTTGCCTACTGCAAGTAAACTTGAGAATAAATGTAGCGCCCATAAGTCTCAAAACTGGCCACGCCCTAGGCGTCTCATGACACCTATGGACTTAAACAGTCGATAACTTAGAAAATATTATCTGAAAAAAAGCCACAGAGCTTTTATATTGTATATGGTACACCAGATAGATGTCGTGTACAAAGTTTGGTGAAATTATGCCCATGTAGCCTAAACGGACCACGCTCACATGATGTATACATACGTATACGGTAAATAACTAAAATTATTTTCTCTGATACCGCAAGGTTCAGTGGGTTATATATTAAGTGTTTAAATCGTATATGGGTCTAAATAAGTTCAAATCAAGGGTCGATGTTTCAGTTTGTGTTAGTATACTATCATAGATGTGACCGTTTTTTAGTTTTTTTTTCTAATGAAAACCACCGATTCGTTTGTATTTCTTAAAATAAATCCAATGCATTCTTGAAAGAACAACAATATGTGTCTCGAGAAGAATATATAATTGTGCCAGTTGCTATGATATTGAAGATTGATCTAAAAATTAAATTTACGTGTACTAACGATTTAATACTCAGTGAATATTGTGTTATTGCCTTTAGAAATACTGGCATGCTTTTGGTTAAAAGATTCAATAAACCTTTCGAATAGAATATGTTTTGTGCTTTGTAAAAAATTGTATAGATATCATATAAAAGAGTGGACTGTTTTCAGCGTAACGCATTACGAAACAACTTGGAAGACGTCAGCGCTTTGATTAACAAACCGAATGACCTTTAATAAAAGGGAAACTACTTTGGTAGTAAATAGCAGGTAGACAAAGGCTTATTATGTATCGATAAACAAAAGGAAAATATAAATCAACGTCTTATAAGGAAACTTAAGGTTTTTTTAAATGTGTGTGTATCACCATTACGTTTGGTTATAACTTTAAGTTTTAGTTTAGTGCAGTTTTAGCTACTGTGTATTAGTTAGTTGGAATACCAAAGTATGCATTTTCTGAAAATAAACATGTAACTGGATATCAGAACAGGGCGGCTTTATAATACGTGTTTACATGTACCTCAGCATAATCACAGCTGTTACGATGCGATTTTGATTGCGGATTGAAAAGTGAAGACAGGTTAGTTCACTCTTATTCACATATATAAAGAGACAATCGGCGTTGAAATTAATTCTGAGTTTTGCCCTACATATATAGCAGCTATAACCAACCTTCTCAAACATGTGATTAATGGAACACGTTAAATCTACCATATTGTATTTGATAATAACTCTTAACTGAAAAGCGTTCATACTGATTCATGAAAATTTGACAAATGAAAAATGTCAGGAAATAATTAGATCTACCAGAGTTAATTAAAAATGTTTTATATAAAACAAGTGTATGTAGATCATGCGAATCGAAAATAGACCTAGATTACTTTTGTTAGATGAGGAAACTAAGATAAATTCATTTCAAACCACTACAACACTTCTGTCAACACATTTTACTTTAAGAAAGGTATCACCAGCATAATAAATCAAATAACATATACTGCAGAAGTTTCTATAAAGGTGCAATTATAACGAAGTCTTAATAAATCGTACCACACGAGCACAATTTAACTAAAAAATTACCACTGAACAGTAAAAGTATATTGTTTTAAATTGCCTTTGGTGTAAACTATTGGTTTAATGATTCTTATTAACGCAATTGACACACAGTCGTATGATATGTGCAGAGGAAACTCTCAAGTTGGAGATTTGTTATTCACAACTCGATTACTTCACTGGTTGGAAAGTAAAATATTGCCATACCATGTTTACACAATGATTATAGAAATACAAATTCGACCACATTTAATGTTACTTATCTTTTTCATTTGCATTTGAACAATAGCAGACGTCTACATTTTAAAATAATGATTTAAAGCATACACTGTAAGCAATTTCTATTTAAATGTGTAGACTTGACGCACATATTAGTTATTTATTTATCATTTTGACATTTGCATTTAACAAAACTGGAAAATAAATGCAATATTAAGACGTATCAAATCACATGGGTGAATGGGCCTTTTGGTAACGAACATAATTATCTAAATAATGGATCGGTTTAATATTACTTGTAATGTAAAAAATAATCAACATAAAAGTTAATACAAGTGATGAATACATATGGGGTTCACGTCGTTATGTTTATCTGTAGTACGTGATTTCTCCTAGTGAAAGCGCACAGTATGTATTTGGCTGGTTTGCTATGACATAAATGCATAAGTAAATAAGACGGGTTTTCCTTTTAACAATGTGCTGATTGAAAACATTAAAACAATAGTCACCTCTTGAAGTTTTATAAGGGACCTGCGAACATAAAATGGTTGCCTCCTTAACGCTTCCCGTGTTAAACACTTTCCATGAATGGGCTTCCCGCTGTTCACCGATGTTTTCTTCGGGTTTTATGCTTACTGAGGCAGGAATGCGCGCAGGTTTAGTTTCACTTATTGGTCGCACTCAAACATACTACCGCTACATAGAAACCTACTTACTAACCCCTACACAAGTGAATACAAAAGTTTGTAAAGCTTTCTGTGTATGCATTCAACGTGCTGATCACAATATAAACTTGTTAAATAATACGTTCCCTTTTAGAAGGTATATCGATAAATTGTCTTTGACTTTATTTAAACTACATGTAGTTATTTGTAAAAGCGTATGGATTTTAATATTAACATGTATTGTTATACATTAAACTGTCGCTGTTAGTTTCCATTGCCTATACCTTGCAAATTTGCGCAATATGATTGTCAGTCAATGCTTCGGTTGCATATAATCATAGCAACGGATCTATGTACACACCTGCATTAGACAGCGACGTCGAAAAAAGGTACCAACCTGGTTTACTTTTCTATCACCCTTAAAATCACATCGCAACATGCGAATTCGGTGCCTATGGTTTATGCGCCGTTTGTACAGTATTCTTTAGATGTTTAGTAGACGAGAAGACGTTGATAAATATGTGATTTCTTTCGGCGTAGCTTACTACGATGACATGTGACCTAAATAAGTTAAGGTTATACTGCAGCTGGAGATATATAAATGCCAACTAATAGTGTGCAAATTGTCTCATTTTTAGAGAATTCAAACTTACAACAATTGTTTGATATCCAACAATAACATACATGTATGCATTAAAATTGACTTTATAATGTACAGAAAAGTTATGAATACATTTTCGACAACGATACTTTTCTGAATATAATACTGAACACTATAACCGATTGATGATTGCGTGCGATAAACTGAACGTTGTATGAAACAAGTATTGTTTAAAAACTACTGCAAAGCTCAGTAAATATTATTAAGCTCTAATTTACTTGGCCCTTGTCGATCGAAACTTAAAATTGCTTGTTGTGCTCGCGTCCCGGCTTCCTTTTCGATATAAGTAAATAAATGATGAATTTATATTCAGAAACTTCCAATGCACGTTAAATTGAATCCGTTTCCAATGTATTGCGAATTAATTATCATTGTGTGTTTTGTCAACATCTCCTGTATGTTCTGTCCGATCTATATAGTTTAACATATTTCCATAACATAAAGTGAAATTGATGAAAGAAATATTTTAATACCACGCAATGGTATCCATACTTTTGTTTATCTGCAGCACGAATACAATTTTGGCATTTCTAGTGAAACGTATAATATATTATTTACAATAAATATGTTTGTTTTTAATTTTCAAACAAAGTCATTTACACGTTTGTTTTTGTTAATTACTAACATTCAGGTTTCGTATGGAGAAAAAATGGGTTGAATTAAGTCCTTTATTCACGATACAGATGTGAATGTCTGAAATTATTTCAAATCTATTTTATGTCAAATATGTAATTTTAAGATGTTCGAAGAATCTAGGGTCCGGGATATATTTTTAGCGATGACCGAACACTCTGGGAGTGCAAGAGTCACGTAACTGATCATTAAGCTGTCATGCTTTATTTTTTGGCAAAACTAACATCCCAATAGTTAGTTCACAACCGTTTTTTAAAGGCAGCTATTGTGTCTGGTCACAGTTAGCATAATAGGGTCTTGACCCAAACTCTGATACACAAGAGTAACAGTTGATGAAGTTTTGAAATATCTACTTTTAAAACTAGATCTATGTCACTTGCTAGTTATTCCTGATTACTTTTAGAATATGTTTGCATAAAATTTAACATTCAGCTCACATGCATTGCAATTATGTAAGTTAATAACTGAGTTATCAAATTAATTGACATTATTTGCAATTAATGACAATGCTTATTATACGATATTCTTACACATTCAATAACAAACATGGCGACCTAACATGAGATTGCTTTTGGGGGACCAGAAAGGTAAATGTCAATATCACCTTCACAATAAAACCAAGGAAGGACCTTAAGCACTCATCAATAGTAGAACTTGACTTGGTGACCGAATTTTTCTTCCACATGACCATATGGCATATATATTTTCAAAGGAAAAACTGACATTGACGAGGGTTTAGTACATGAGTCCTTATTTTTGCTTTAATAATGGTAACACTATTTTTCTAAGCTTTTACTCGGTGACCTTGTTTTGGGACACATATGACTCAGATTCGAACTTTGCTTATATTGTCAATATAAACAATCGAATCACGCTTCATCAAGATTGAGTCATTTATGTGGCTTTCAAATGTGTTAACAAAGTTCTAAAAAAAATTTACCTGGTAACCTTGTTTTTCGATATACGTGACCCAGATTATAATCTGGCCTAGATATTGCAATGATGAACAATAACCCGAAGTTTTATCAAGATTTAGTAAAACAAAATGGCCTATAAGAGTGGTCACAAGCTTACAATTGACGACGTATGGCAAACGACACACGACAGACGAAGATTGACGCCGGATAAAGACTGACCACAAATGCACACCTTGAACACTTGATTCTCAGGTGAGCTTAACAGCAACAAAGCAGCAAACATCTGCTTCTGTTTAAAGAATTGTTCGAATGATTGTATTGCGCTGAAATTTTGTTTGAGGATTGTTTACATGAAGAAATCCTTTGGATTGCATTTTCGCCCAGTCGGATCAAGGGCGCTATCATTGTAGAAAAACATTTTAGATATACTTAATATAAAAAAGAACAGTACATGGGAAGTAATAAATAAATAAATATATATATATATATATATATATATATATATAAATAAATAAATATATATATATATAAACCTTCAGGGGAAGAAAAACATGGCGCACGCGCTGAAATGTGGTCCTTGCTCGTTCGAGGATGTTACAGTTGATCCAAAACATTTCTGTGTGGACTGTCTTGAATATCTGTGCACGGCGTGTGCACGAGAACATCGAAGACACAAAACATTACGTGAGCATAAATTACTCGGAGAGACGGAACTGCCACAAGACGCAACATTATTTGAAGAAATGAAAAAATTGTCGCATTGCTCCATACACGATGACATTGAACTTGACCAGTATTGTAAAAATCATAATGTTTTGATATGCCTGCATTGTCTGAAAAACGACCACAGATTGTGTGAAGATCGGATAGACCTTACAAAATTGTTGGAAAATGAATATGCGTCTGAAAATGTACGTGAACGAATCTTTGAGCTCCAGAGAAAGTGTCAAGTACAACTGAACGAAACGATGGAATTATCAGAGGTTGCAAATACCAATAGCAAAGAAGTAGAGCAGCATATCAATACTTTAGTTGATACCTTGACGAAGAACGTTCAAAATCTAGAGAAGAAGTTAAATGAAGAGCGCGAACGATTAATATCGCCTGTGACGGAGTCTGTTAGACTTTCTATGCAAACACTGTTAAGTATCGAAAAGAAAGCTATACATTATGCGAACCTATTCGATGTAGCGTCAACGTTTGGTACGATGAAACATAATGTAGTCTTCCATTTCTTGGTGTCAATGTTGATGAAAGAATTAGAAGCAGATGATTTACTGAAGAAGAATTCAACTTCAAAGATAAAATGTGTACAAGCAATCAGCAGTGAAGAGATTGTAAACATGATGGGTCAATTCAGTCTAGCGTCAGCATGTTCGGACGAACAAGGCTCGGAATTATGCAGTGAAGAAGCATCAGAAGAAGATTCAGTGAGGTTCCCTCCTCCTAAAACACGAACTGTAGCAACACAAGAGGAAGAACTGGTAGATTCACAAACATAAAATGAAGATATTGTATAATAATGTAAAATTATTGCTTTGTGAATGTCCTAAAAGGGACGATGAATTCCCTCCAGTTATTGGTTTAGATGTATTAACGGACGGCAGAATACTATTACTTCATGCACGTATGATAAAGGTATATTCATTGAAACTGGTATTGGTTTCGAAGTTAACTTTCGATGTCAATAACTATGCTAAAGATATGTGTGTTCTGGAAGAAAAGCAAGACGGCGTGTTTACGGTCGCAATTTGTTTTTACAGTTATTTTGAAAACAAAATTACATTGATGGAATATACTGACGGATTTTGTGAGAAATACACTTTTAAGTGTAGTCACTACATTAACAGCATGACATTGCTTGGTCATCATTTGTTAGTAGTTGGATCAGGTCCAGTCCAGTTGCTTGACATCTCTACTGGTCACGTGTGTTATGCCTTTGACGAGAAAATGTGGGCACGCAACGGATCAAAAATAAGTACGACCATAAAAAGAGTCAGAGCTTGTAAAGCAACTAATAAAATTGCACTAGCCTGCAGTGACACAGTTTACAGAGTAAACATAGAAGATGGCGCATGTCAAAAAGACACACTGCATGCAGTATGTCCGTTTGTTTGGAGATACCAACAAAGTCGTGACAGACCGGAAATAAAAGAAAACGAAGATGTTAATTGTGATTCGCAAGGGAACATGTATATTGCAAATAAGTGCGGTGTGTATCAATTTTGTCTAGAGGATGGTATAATCAACGAGAGACTTCTGATAACAATCCGTGAAAATTGTACAGCAATAGCAATAGATGAACAAAGGAACAGGATAGTAGTTGCTTGGTCGAATTCAAATCGTATATACGTGTACGAGTACGAACAACCAGCTGCAGAATAGAACGTGCTTAAGTCAGTCGTGATGTTCGTTATATTTATGAAAAACTAGACTGACTGTTGTTAGTGATCTGCATTCGGCTGGTGTTTTGACCAGATAACAAGTCAGTAGACTACAACAGAAAAAAAAGTTATATGCGAAGAAACTTATACCTTAAAATTGCTCTCAAGATCAGTTTTAATCAGTGTTAATATAATATATTATCCGAGGAATTTAATTTTTTGATAGCTTATACTCGAGTTCATGTACTTTGTGAATATATCAGATACATTTGTGCATGTATATAAAAATGTATCCGCCGTTTCAATTAACTTTTGGATAACCTTGTAAACATGATTATACTTTACTATATTTATCTTTCTTATGTATAATAACTTTTGGATACTATACAACATGTATAAATATTATCATTTTTTTGTATTTAGTGCGATGAAACGTTATCGTATTTATTTAAGTTGTTAAAACTTCAACTTGTAAAATTACATTATAAAGTATATAATACCTTTTTATGTCCCCCAGTCTATACTGGGGACATATTGTTTTTGCCCTGTCTGTTTGTTTGTTGGTTTGTTTGCGTCAAACTTTAACATTGGCCATAACTATTGCAATATTGAAGATAGCAACTTGATATTTGATATGCATGTGTATCTCATGGAGCTGCACATGTTGAGTGGTGAAAGGTCAAGGTCATCCTTCAAGGTCAAAGGTCAAATATATGGGGGGACATAGTGTTTCACAAACACATCTTGTTATATGTGTATCTAGTGCATTATTCCAACTCATTTATCTTGTGAAATCTCTAGTAAATGTATATGACATTTCATTTATGTAACTAGTGCATGCAATGCTATCCAACTCGTGTATCGTTTTAATACCCTAGAATATGCATACGCCACTCAAAGTGTGTATGTAGTGCATTAACATTTAATACGATTTATTCAACCTTTGAATACTACTCAATTGTTTGTGAATGTCCGTATTTAATTTGTTTGATCACTGAGGCTATATAAGGCTGTCAAACTAACTTTCGTGGAATGATAGTATTGATAATGAAAAGTGCTATGTACAAGAACCGTAATATTGCGCGTAATACGTTTTTTAATGTATTTCCGTTTTTGTTAATGCAAATACAACATTACATTTGTTTTGATTGGAAAATACTTCTAACACTTGTTAGTCTGCAATGTGTGTGACATTATCGCCCATAGTTCTCGGTTGTCAAGCGACATCTCCGACTTGCAGAGTTCTTGTTTAATACATTTACATGTATTTGTTGTGAGGAAAACATGAATAGCCTAATTGTTATTTCAAATATGTTCAAGTCAATTATCAAAACAACAAAACATAATTCATTAAAAATAACGTAAGGGAACATCAACGATATAAGGAACTAATTGGAAGCACCTTTTCCACAACAGAAGCGAGAAATGTGTTCCTTTTAGTTCAAACCTATTTATTTTAGCTCGATTGCATAGAAAGCCTTAGGCTTATTTGAAACGCGTTCGAGTCAGTTTCCTGGAACTAGAACTATTTTTTTTTAGTCGGACTTCATTGTCTTGACTAGGTAACATTTGGGATATTTACGTACTGTTTTTTAAATATAATATTCTGTAAAGCTCGTTTGCTGTAACTTTTAAATAATAAAATATTCAGTTATATATAAATGTGTTGTAAATAGATTGGCAAGACAGATATTTATGTACCATTACAAAGGAAATGGTAAACAATAAAGTTACATTCGTATTACAATGAAATAACTGTTAAGTTTAAATAGACAGCTTTATACAATGTTTGATATTATTATACGAATGATATACATGTATCTGATTCAATGCATTAGCGACTGTCTGTTCTAGCAGAAATTGACGACTAATACGTCAAGTAGGAAAATTCGACATGTAGTTCGAGTATGACTGTACAACAGACATGCCAAACATGAATATACGTCTAATATGCCAATTAGAAACATACCGCTGAAAAGCTTGTTAAAATCTTCCACTGATATGCCTTTATCGTAATAAATAAAGTGTAACCAATGGAATAAAGAAACTATGGGCACGTACGCGTGTGTTACCATCCTTCGGAAAACCAAAAAAATATCAGGCTCTTGTCATAAGATTTAAAAAAAAGTACAAAAAGAACAACAACAGAAGAAACAAAGTGTTTTCTTTGATGTATCCTTTATCGAACAAAAATTCAGCTTCACCGAAAAAAAACACAATTTTCAATAGCAAGGTGCGACGACGTCTGTGTCAAATGAATATAACAACGCCATGTTGCAGATGAGAACATAAACTTATCAAACATAGCCTGCTTCGTAAACAATTACTTTTACTTGCTTACAAGTATGAATTAAATGTAGTAGATCATTTGTAAACGAAAGCAAATGGGTTCGAAATAGTTTATATTGCTCACTTAAGAAATGACAAATAAAAGTGTGAATACATAGGTTAAACTATGTGAAAACGATAGATACTTCATCATACTCAACTCATTGTATAGCAAGCAATATGTTAAGATGGTTATTACGCAGAGCAGGTTGCAATTACTAATAGCTTAATGCCTAGAGCAAATAATGTGAGATTAATCCCATGCCGTTTCTTTACATATTCTTATAGGGGTTCCTTAAGATTCCATTTTAACGAGTAGAGAAAGTTGGCACACTTCATGAGAACCAATATGGCATTCAAACGAGTTTTTTTTTATAACTTAACACATAGTCTTAGTTGAACTGATACAAAATGTTAATGCGAATAATTCTGTAAGAACATAGTTATCATACTGATTACACTTTAAAAGGCCTTTTAAACAAGTTTGTATTCAATGTTATCGAAATTCAAGGTCAATGTCCTTTCCTAAGTGTGTTTCCTAAGTTTTTCAAAACTAGACACGCCCTTGGGGTCACATGATAAATATAGACTAAACAGTAGAAAACATGAAATATATTATTTGAAAAACAAATCACACACACAAGCCCCATAACTTTAATATTGGATATGGTACATCAGATTAATGTCGTGTACAACGTTTGTTGAAATCATGTCCCTGTAGTCTAAACGGACCACTTCCACATGATTTATACACACTTATACAGTTAAAAACTTCCTTCTTCTTTGAAAGCGCACGGGTCATGGGTAAAATAAAAACGTATATGGATCTTAATTACATGCAGTTCTAATTATGGGTTGATGTTTCAGTTTTTCTTAGTGTACTTTTATAGAGGTGACGACGTTTTAGTTTTTTGTTCTAATTAAAATATTATAAACGGGTGTATTGCTAAAAATATTTGCTAGACATTCTTACAAGAATAGCAATATGTGTCTTGAAAAGAATTTGTTCCTTTTGCAAGTTCTATGATATTTAACAGTAATCTAACAGTTTTAAATTATGTGTGTACTTATGATAATATATAGATTGAATGTGTTTCTTTCGAAAATAATGGCATGTGTCGGTAAAAAAACTCAATAAACATTTCAAATATGTTCTGTGTTTGATTATAAATTGTGTAGATATATTTAAAAGAGTTGGCTGTTATCAGCGTAACACAATTACAAACAACGTAAGGGCATTCAGCGCTTTGATTAAGAGAACGCAATGACCTATACAAACTGGAAACTACTGCGTAAGTAAAGAGTCGGGAGACGGAGACATTATATCGATAAACGGATGTGAAATGTTAATCAACTTCAACAAGGTTTGTTTGAATTTTTTGCAAGACCAGCATTCTTATTAATAACTGTAACTTTTACTGTTTCAACTACTGTGTTTTAATTACTAGGAATGCCATGGTAAGTATGCATTTTCTGAAAATGTTCATGTAACTTGATACCGGAACAGAACGGTTTATCGTACATGTTTACATACACCTATCTCGTATTAAACCAGCTTTAATGATGCTATTTTGATTGAAAAGTAAACACAAGTAAATTCACTTATTCATCTTATATATAAAGAGACAATCGGCGTTTAAATTAAAACTGTCATTTTCCCAATACATAAACAACAGCCAAAACCAGACATCTACAAATTTGATTTATCGAACACGTTTACTTTTTTTGTTATTTAAAATTAAATCGTTCATGAAAAGCGGGCATATACCGCTTCATGTTTGTTCATGAATGGTCAGGTAAATGTGACACACTGCAAATGTCGGTAAAAATATTAGATGTACCAGGGTAAATGATGACAATTGAACGTAGATAATTCATATCAAAAGTATATATTGTTTCTTATGCTAGGTTTGTAAAATAAGATAAATGCAACTAATTCGTAATAATTCCGATCATTTAAAGTATTAATTCACGTGTTGGAAGTAAAATACATTATGTAATACAATTTGAACAAAATGATAATAAGAAATTTAAATTCGACCAAATATTTTATTTATCATTAAACCGATGAACTGGTATAAAACCTGTAAATTGCAATAGGCAGACGTGATGTTTGTATGTGTAATTTAGTGATTATCGCGACATGTGCTTTTAATAATAGTGGCAAATAATATCATTGTTTTGGACTTGATCCATATTCTAACTAATCTAGTTATCAGCTATATAAAGATACATCATATGTTTTCTTAAGATTGCGTGAAAACATTGACAGAGACTGACCACAATTGCCCACCGTGAGTACACTATACTAAGGTCAGAAAAACAAAAACAAAAGCAAACAACTATTTCTGTTCAAATGTATGTCTAGCGTAGAAAGAGTGTTTGTAGATACTTACAAGCAGACCAAGGTTAGGATTGCATTAAAAGTCAGCCAGATCAACGTCATAGTCACAGCTACTTTAATATAAGAATAAGTTAACAACTAACAATCAAGATAATTAAATAATACAACTATATCTTGATATCTATGGTGCATTTTCAAGAAAGTAATAATCAACCACCTGCAACCTACGGAAGAAGTAAACCATGGCACGCGCATTGTAGTGTGGTCCTTGCTTGTTCGTTGAAGAAACAGTGTATCCAAAACATTTTTGTATAGACTGCATTGAATATCTGTGCACGCCGTGTGCACGAGATCATAGAAAACACTAGACATTACGTGGGCACAAATTACTGGAAGAGACTGAACTGCCACAAGACGTAACAGTATTCGAAGAAATAAAGAAATTGTCGCACTGCCCTATACACCATGATGTGGAACTTGACCAGTATTGTAAAAGTCATGATAATTTGATATGCCTGCACTGTCTGAAAAGCGACCAGATTGTGTGCAGATCGGATATACCTTATACACGTGCTTGAAGATGAATATGCGTCTGAAAATTTACGTGAACGAATCATTGTGCTCCAGAGAAAGTGCCAAGTACAACTAACCGAAACGATGAATTTATCAGAAGCTGCAAATGCCAATGGCAAAGAAGTACAACAGCATATTAATACTTTGGTTGAGACCTTGAGAAAGAACGTTGAAAATCTAGAGAAGAAGTTTAACAAAGAACACGAACGTTCAATACTGCATGTGACGGAGCCTTTTAGACGTTCTGAGCAAACACTGTCAAAAATCGAAAAGAAAGCTTTGATTTATGAGAAACTGTTTGATTTAGCATCAAAGTTTGGTTCCATGAAACAAAACGCTGTCCTTTATTTCTTGGCATCAAAGTTGATGAAAGAATTGGAAGAAGATGACTTAATTTAGAAGAATTCAACTGTGAAAATAACATGTGTACAAACTGTAAGCACTGAAGATATTGTAAACACGATGAACCGATGCGATGTGGTGTTAGCAAGTGCGTACGAACAAGGCTCCGAATTGTGCAGCGATGAAGCATTGGATGAAGGCTCATTGTTATTCCCAGCTACAAAAACACGAACTGTAGCAACACAAGTAGAACAACAGATTGATTCAAATACAAATACATAAAAAAAGTCTCTATATGAAATGAAAATAATGTATCACAGTATAAAGTTATTGCTTTGTGAATGTAAACACAATGATGGTGTGCCTCCAGTTATTGCTTTAGATGTATTAACGGACGGTAGAATACTTCTACTATATAAGAAGATGATAAAGGTATATTCACTGAAACTCATTTTGTTATCATACTATAACTTTAACTCCTTTGCCAATGACATGTGTGTCGTTGAAGAAAAAAAAAAGACGGTGTGTTTACGGTTGCTTTTTGTTTTGGTTTGTGGGCAAAAAAAATAATGTTCTTAGAATATAATGATGGATTTCGCGATAAATATGTAATCGATTGCAACGGTAATCTTAAAAGCGTCACTATGCTAGGTCATCATTTGTTAGTTGTTCATACGAAAGGAATCCAGTTGCTTAACATCTCGACAGGTCATGTGTGCTATGCTTTTGACGAAAAAAGGTGGACAAGCAACGGATCAAATATTTCCGCGAATATAAACAGAATCCGGGCGTGCAAAACAACCAAGAAAATTGCGGTAGCCTGCCAAGAGACTCTTTTCCAAGTAAAGATAGACGATGGCGAATGTCAAAAAGGCACAGTGCATGCAGTATGTCCGTTTGTTTGGAAATACAGAAAAACTCATGACGCCCAACCGGAAATTAAGGACATCAGTGATGTAAAATGGGATTCTCAAGGGAATATATACGTTGCGAATGGGAATGGTGTGTATCAATTTGGCCTGATAAACGGAGTTTTCAAAGAGAGAGCTCTGATTACAATGCGCGGAAACTGTTCAGCAATAGCAATAGATGAACACAGAAATATGATAGTGGTTGGATATTCGGATTCAAATCTAGTACATGTGTACGAGTACAAATAACCAGCTGCAAAAATAACACGTGATAATTCTTTCGGCAGATTTACCGCCATAGAATATTCGTGAATGGAAACAACACTGCGACGAAACAAACGCCATTCACTTGGTATAAAGTTCAGTTTGAACTTTAAAAAAGTGTTCGCGTTAAAAAATATCCAAAATAATGAACGTTAGGAGAGCTTTTTTTCGAGTTTTCTATATTTGGGAATGTATAATTTGTGTATCTTCTACATTACAAAAGTATCCGCAAAATCTTTTCAGTTTTGGATAATTGAATATATGACGTGAATACCATACCATATATGTATATAGTGCATTGGAAAGTTATCCATTCCGAATAATTTTTCATACTCTTAAGACATCTATTAATATTGTCATAACTGTATCTGGTGCATTCAAATTCTATCCCATTCATTTAATGTGTATCTTGTGCATTCAGATTCTATCGAATTCATTAAATGTGTATCAAGTGCATTAAAATTCTATCCCATTCCTTAAATGTGTATCTAGTGCATTCAAATTCTATCCCATTCATTAAATGTGTATCTAGTGCATTCAAATTCTATCCCATTCATTAAATGTATATCTAGTGCATTCAAATTCTATCCCATAATTAAATGTGTACTTTTGGATATTCCAGTAAAGTATAAGTATTATCATGTTTGTATCTAGTGTATGTAAATGTTATAAAATTCAATTAACGTTTGATAATTTGGGTAAAGTATTACACCATTTTCATGTTTATATCTGGTTCATTAAATTGTTATCAGTTTACCATAGTACGTGCATATACCATTTCATATCAATATTTAGTGCATTAAATTGTGTTCCGATTCATTTCACGTTTTGATATTAAATAAAACGTATAAACCATTTAATGTCAAGATTTAGTGTATTTAGTAGTTACTCGATTCATGTCTTTTTTGATACGATAGTCAATAAATATATATATACTTACATGTATTTACATTCATAGAACAGTGTCTTTACATATGATACATTTTTTATTTCATGCTCTGTGGTGAATTGTATACGGAATTAATAGCGAAGGTCAATTACAACCCGATCATTGTCTCTGCAGGTCTTTTGAAATGAAAAACGTTTTGTCATTTAACTCTATGTTTTTGGACTCCTTTATGTAGTGTCGCTAGCTGTTATATTTTGTCTACTGCGTCGTTATATCGATGACGGCATAACGTTTCTATTTCACGGAGGATACTTTCTAAGATTCTTAAAGCTATCAACATCGCTTGCGCAAATGTGCACAAGAACCGTTGCTTTTATTTTGGATTTATTGCCCCTTTGTTAATTTAAATACTTGTACTACTTGCGTTATTGCCATTTATGAATGTGTATACTCTTTTGTTGTTTAGGACTTGATTCTAACACTTTTTAGCGTTCAAGGTGTGTGATATAATCGCTAATACTTCTCGGGCTTAAAGCGACACCTGCAACTCGCGGAGTTCTAGTTACATACATGTACGTGTTTTTGTTTTGAGGAGTAAGTGAATAAACTTATTGTCATCGTAAAGATCGGCCTGTCAAACAACACAACTACAAACAATAATTCAATAAAATATATAATTGAGCATCAACGAGAAAGAAACTATTTAAAAGCATTTTCACACGACAACACTTAATGAAATGTATGTGATAATTAATTATTTTGAAAATGCATGAAAAAAAGCAGCAATGTCAAGTCTGACTCGAGTGTATTAAGTAAGTAACATTAGAAACATAGAATAATAATTAAATGTTTTTAAACAGATATTATTAACCCTGAAGCTTGGGTTCTGTAAATTTTTAATAAAAACTTCTTTGTTATATATGTATGTTTTTATAGCTTGTAAAAGACGCACATTTGAGTACCATACTGTTAGTAAACTATGAAGTTAAAGTGGATTTACCATAAAATTACAGTTAAGTTAAAGTGGACTGTTCATTGCAATGTCTGCGACTGTTGGGTCAAGTAGATTTGTACAACTGGCATGCCTAGAGGAAATGTACGATTTGTTGCCTAGTTGGAATGTAAAACTAGTATGCTTAGAAGGAATGGCCTACTGATACGATCTTATAGAAAGGCATATCGTACAGCACTATACAACCGATGAGAAATATACTAATAATATTCCCGATTGGAATTCACGACTTGAATGTCTAGTAATAATCTACAATTTGTATCCTTTTTAAAGACTTTTAACTTCTAATTTTGAGGCCGTACAATAAAGTGACTGTCGAACTTGCAAAAACATGATGTTTGAAAAAAAAACATTTTGGTGATTTTAAGGTATTGGAACTTTAATACGACATTTCAAAGTTTATGAAACACGTTTTCGAACCATTAATGATTCTCCGACATTCCTATTTATGAAACCTTTATCTTCTCCCCTTATCACTGAAACATTAATTTCACATTTTATTCAGATTTACATAAATATCGATCAAACAATAATTATTTTGTATAGATTCATACGTGCATGAACTATATATGTATTTATCGTAGTAAATAATGACTAACAAATAGAAAAAAGAAAATATGAGCACACAAGCGTTGTTATCGTCTCTCGGAAAACCAGAGAAAACCAGTTTCTAGCCATTAGGTTTGTTGAAAAGAAGTTAAAAAAACATCAAAAGGAAAAAAATACAAAAGTGTCCTTGACCGAAAAAACTAAGCTTCATCGCAAATATTTAAATTTTCATTTTCAAATGCAAAGTGCAACGACATTATAATTTTAAACGAACGTTACAAAGCTATGATGCGATCGAGATATTTTGATGTTTCATTAACTTATGAAACATATCTTATTTCACAAACATTTTCATTAACTTGCTTACAACGATGACTAATATGCAGTACATCGTTTGTAAACGAAAGAGTTCATATTGTTAACCTTAGAAATGACGTTCCGAATGATCTAATTTTCAGATAGAAAAGTTCAATAATGCAAACATAGGTTTTAATATGTGAAAATGATGGGAACTTCATATTTAACTCATAGTAGAACAAGCAATATGTTTAGATGGTCACTACGCATATTAGGAAGGAATTACTCATGGTTTAATGCCTATAGTACATGGTGCGCATTTAAGCCCTGATAGTTTGTTGTTATATTCTTGTAGGGATGCCTCAAGGTTCCTTTTTGAGAGGGTAGAAAATACTGAAAGTTAACTTGAGAACCAATGTAGCGTCCATAAGTCTCAAAACTGGCCACGCCTTAGGCATCTCATGATATCTATGAACTTAAACAGTAGATAACTTAGAAAATACTATCTAGAAAAAAGCCACAGAGCTTAAATATTTTATATGGTACACCAGATAGATGTCGTGTACAATGTTTGTTTAAATAAAGCCAATGCAGTTTAAACGGACCACGCTCACATGATTTATACATACGTATACAGTAAATAACTTAAATAAAAATTCTCCGAGACCGCAAGGGTCATTGTGTTATACATTATGTGTGTAAATCGTAAATGGGTCTTAATAAGTTTAAATCACGGGTCGATGTTTCAGTTTGTTTTAGTATACTATCATAGATGTGACCGTTTTTTAGTATTGTTTTCTAATGAAAACCATCGATTCTTTTGTATTTCTTAAAATATATCCCATGCATTCTTAAAAGAACAACAATATGTTTCTTGAAAATAATATATAATTTTTTTTTTTATTTTTTTATTTTTTATTTTTTTATTCAATATAATACATACAATGTATACATGAATATATACAACATAGTGATTGTACAAAGCAATAAAGTTCAGACATGTTATACAAGATATGCTAATATGTATTTTTTTAAAAGAGAAAAGAAAAAAAAAAATAATAGAAGAATTGTTATGAAAAATGATGAGTTGTATAAAGTCGGAAGAAAGCATACTGGACTTGTGTGTTTCGTTGTATATTCAAAATGATCTTATAAGATTGAAAAAAAAAACATACAAAAATATTTTAGAAAGATAAACTTACATTAGAGTGAAATGTATATAAGTGGACAAACATCATGAGAATTTAATCCGATTCCATTTTTGTTCAAAGTTTTGTAATGTGTCATTACTGAGGGCTATTTCTTTCTCAATCTGGACTTTAAGTTTAAGACTATGGATAAAACAATTAAAATTTGGTACTTGTTTTTTGAACTTGATGTGAAAGATGAACAATTTCATCATTATAAGAATAAAATTCACAATATTATTAAAATCTTTTGATTTCAATGAGTAAATTCCGAAACTTACATTTAAGAAAGATAGTTTAACGTTTAGTTGCTGTTGTTCAAGAAAGGATGTTAATTGATTCCAAATAGGCTGGATGTGTTTGCACTCCCAAAACAGGTGTTCTATAGTTTCGATGTTTTCACTGCAGAAGTCACACAGATTTGAGTTAGATAATTTGCATTTAAAGAGATATTTATTTGTAGCTATAATTCTATGGATGTATTTATATTGAAAATTTCTCAGAGTGCTTTCAATAGTTGCTTTATATGGCATGGTAAATATGTGTTTCCAATTAAGTTCATGTACTCCGAAAAGGACTTGCCATTTATTTTGGGTTTTTGAGTTTTCTGTAGGGTTTTTAATTTGTAGTGTGTAAAATATTTTATTTGTTTAGTTTTTTCTTCCAAGTATATTTTCTACGAATGTTGTTTGAGTACATGGTGTATTATTTGTATTGATTTCAGATTTAATATGTATGAGTATGCTTTTGATTAATGTGTAGTACTTCAGAAAATTATTTGAAGGTATTCCGTATATGTAGCATATATCATTAAAAGAGTAGAAATCCTTAATTCTGTAGTCATATAATTGGTCGACATATTTAATGCTTCGTTCAAACCAATCTTTATAGAAAAACGTCTTATTGTTTGAAGTTATGTCTTTATTGTTCCATAGAATAGTTTTACTGCTTGTTTGGGTTTCTAGGTTTTGAGTGACATCACTCCATGCTGATAGAACATCAGACAGAAATATGTTTTCGTTTGCAATTTCATGTAAGATAGTATTGCTGATGTTACATTCAAAGAGTAAGGAGTCACCATATTTTTTTAGAATTTTCTGATAGAATAATTTCCATTTACTTGTATTGGCATTATCTAGGTATCTTTTAACCCAGCTGCATTTGATTGCATTCAAGAATGAGTCAATGTTCGTTAATTGGATACCTCCATTTTCTACAGATTGAATTAACTGAGTTCGTTTTATTGTATCAGGCTTACCGTCCCATATGAAAATAAATATTGCTGATTTTATATCGTTAATACTATCATTTGGTGGATTTGGGAGGACTGTTAATACATAAATTAATTTAGGAAGTGCAAACGTTTTCAATACTGTGTTTTTTCCGATAAGTGTAAGTTTACGGTGATGCCATGATTTTAAGCAGTTTTTAAAATTCTGTAATTTAGGTAGTATGTTTTTAAGAACTGTATCTTTTTCATTATTTGTGAAAGTAATTCCTAATGTTGTGGCTTCATCGGATGTCCAATTAAATTTCATTTCTTTTTTATATTGGACATTATTTTGTTTTAATTTACCTACTCGTAGCACAGTACATTTACTTTTGTTTAGTTTCAGACCCGATGTCATTCCGTAAAGGGTTAGCGATTCTATTAGGTTATGGAAAGAATCGTAATTGTCGTTTAAAAAATAAGTTGCATCGTCAGCAAATAGGGACTGTTTGATTTCTTCGTCAGGTTCTAGTGATATGCCTTTTATGTGTTTATTTGATTGGATGTGATGTGATAGATACTCGATGCAGATAATAAACAGCGATGATGAGAGTGGACATCCTTGTCGAACCCCTCGTTCGATGTTAAAACTGTTTGAAAAGAAGCCATTGTTAATGATTAAACTGTTAATATCGGTATAGAATAGTTTGACCCATTGAATGAGACTTTCACCAAAGTTCATATTTTCTAAGCAAGAGAACATAAATGAATGATCAAGCGAATCGAATGCCTTTTCGAAGTCTGCAAAGAATATTAGACCAGGATTATTTGAATTGTTGAAATAGTTTATGCATTCTTGGATAAGACGAACGTTTTCACCAATGTAACGTCCTTTTATGAAACCAGATTGAGATCTTGAAATGATTGCTGGTAATATTTTTTTTATTCTGTTTGCTATACTTTTAGTTGCAATTTTATAATCATTGTTTAGTAAACTAATCGGGCGCCAGTTTGATAAGGATTCTAAGTTTTTTCCAGGTTTTGGAATAAGTGATATAAAACTTTGTTCTTGTAGCGTAGTTAAGTTTTCGTTGTTAAATGAATAGTTTAGTGAATTAATTAGATGTGTTTTTATATCATTCCAGAATATTTTATAAAATTCGATTGTGATGCCATCAGATCCTGGGCTTTTGTTATTTTGCATATCTTTTAGGGCTAATCCACATTCATATTCATTAAGCAATCCGTCGCACAGTTGTTTTTCCTCTTCGTTTAAAGCGTGATGTGTATTTTTAAAAAGGGTGTTATTTTCAACATTTTTTCGTTTATAGAGAGTTTCGAAAAATAAACGTTGTTCTTCTAGTATTTGAGTCATGTTTGTTATATCTTTGCCATTGACTACTAATTTGTGTACAGTTTTTTGTTCACTTCTACGTTTTTCAATGTTTGCAAAGTATTTTGTATTTTTTTCATTGTGTTCAACATGCTGTGCACGCGCTCTTAGTATTATTCCATTGAGACGTGTATGATAGATTCCATCTAATATTTGTTTTTTTAATGTTATTTCATTTTCAATGTCGGTGGTATCATTTGTGTTTGTTTGGTGCAATTGTTTTTCAAGTGTTTCAATCGTTTTGATGGTTTCAGTTTCAAGTTTGTGTGTTTCTTTTTGTTTAAATGATGTGTATCTAATTGTTGTGTTACGTATATTTCCTTTAATTACTTCCCATAAGGTGTTTGGGTTTGCATCTTTATTATTTTGAACTGTATTTAATATTTCCTGTTTTATTTGTGTTTGATATTGTGTATCCAATAAGATGCTGTTGTTAATTTTAAAGTATCCTGGGCCTCTTTCAGGTTGTATATTATGCAGTTTAAGTTCAACTAGAGAGTGATCAGTCATAAATCCTGGTTTTATGTTACATGTGTCAATAATGTTGCAAAGAGATTCAGATATTAAAAAATAGTCTAGTCTACAAAATATTGTTGGTTTTGTGTTTGAGTGCCAGGTGAATTTGCTTTCGTTTGGGTATACTGTACGCCAGATATCTATCATATTGTAGTTTTCAATTATGTTATTTAAAATATTTCTGTTTTTAGGATGAGTATAAAGGTTTCCATTCTTTTTATCTAATAATGGGTTCAGGACAGTATTGAAATCACCACCGATTATAATATTTTTATCTTGGTTATTAATTATAATGGATTGTAATGTTTCGTAAAATGTGGAGTCATCTATGTTAGGACCGTAAACGTTGATTAATGTTAGTTGTGTTTCATGTATTTTGATTTCTATACTTGCTAGTCTGCCAATTATTATTTCGTTAAGGTTATCAACTGTAATCCCTATGTTACTTTTTATCAGAAAGGCAATGCCTTGTTTATTAGTATATTGTCCACTGAGGTATATATCCCCGTCCCATTCATCTTTTAAGGTTTGTGCTAAAGTTTGTGTCAAGTGACTTTCTTGTAATAAGCATACATTATATTTGTTTTCGTCTAACCATTTGAATATTTTTATGCGTTTATCTTTGTTGTTTAGCCCTTTTACATTTAAAGTACATAGTTTGATCATTCAAAAAAATTGGAGGGGATGTAAATGATAATGTGTGTGTGCTTGTCCAGTTAGTTTCCATTTGAAAACGTGTCCAGTTGGTTTCTTTTATAAGAAGTAAGATGTTTATACAAACAAACAAAAATAGAAAAAAAAGTTAGGGATACAAAAGGATGAATATTCCATAAAAAAGAAGAAGTAAAAAAAAAATCACAAATGTGAGACTATAACAATAATAAACGACTGGTCTCCAATAGAGACATAAAAAGCGCATTTCCGTACACTGGAAATACACAAACTAATTGAATTAGTGATCTGAGATACAAAAAGTATATATGTGTAACACCTTATATTATATGGTAGCTTATAATAATAATAATAGTAATAATAATATTATAGCAAACAATGAATATGCTAGTTCTTTTCTTTTTTTTTAATCCATTCGTTTTTGCTCCCATATAGACCGCGGCATTTCAACGACGCAGTATTTATATCATTCATTGACAAAAATAGGTGGCATTAAGTTATAAAGATAGTGTTTTTGTCACTTCTTCAAAAGATAGTTTAGTGAAATAGAAATAAAGGTCAGATAAGTACACTGTACACAACGCTTCACAATCCAAGTTACGAAAACAGCTATTTCATAAAAAAACACCTTGTGTTTTGCTAAACATTATCATCTGAGAGAAGATTTTTCTTCTAAACAAACATGCATATATTAAAGGAAACAGCACAAAAAACGTTATATGTACAAACAAAATACAAATATTATGTTTAGGGATGATGACTAAATACGGTTTTGTCAACATCGTAAAAATGCAGGATGACTCTTTGAAAAAAATCACTGTATAGTGAAAGTCGTTTTCTACCTTATATATTTAGCATTATAAGTGTACGTATCCTGGTTGACATATGAGGTAGATTAATATTCAGTATTTAAAAAGAGTCGATCAACTAATGTATTGCTATCGACATCAACATTTAACTAGTTACACATTACCGTGTGTGGGGGGGAGTATGTGGGTGTGTGCGCGCTTGTTGTGTGCGTGTGTTGTGCTGGTGCGGGTTTGTGTGTGTAAGCGCAAGTTTGTGTATGCGTGTGTGCGCGCATGCGTGTGTGCGTGTGTACTTGCGTGTGTGTGTGTGTGTGAGCGTGTGTGTATCCGCACGTGTGTGTGCGCGTGCGTGCATATGTGTGCGCATGCTTGAATGTGTGTGTGTGTGTGTATGTGTGCTGGTTTTACTTTGCGTGCGCGCGAGCGTGTGAGTTTTGGGCATGCGTACGTGTATATGTTTGTGTGTTTTGTGTGTGTGTATGTTGTTATAATTATTAAGCATTGATTACAATAATAACTACATAAATATGGCTATTGTAATTACAAAATATTGTTAATATCAAGAGACATATGTTCTATAAAAAAAAACGAAATGTATGGTAAAGCTGTAAAATAACAGATGTACACAGGTAATTTTTCACATCCGTCTCTTTGTCGATCCAAATATACGAAAACGAAATATGCTTAGATCGACTGACGGATACTCACGCGTTTATTAAATAAAGAAAGAATTGATAGGAGTTATCTACATTTGGAATGTAAATCTCATATTTTATTTAGTCTGTATCCGGCCGTCAGTTAATCTAGTTCCGAAAAAAGGATGAACTAGACTAACCACCGGATGTGTTTAAACTATCAAACTTATGAGCGTTAAACTCTCAGTAGGAAAGTTGTATTTGGTAAAAATGAGTTCAAAAGAAGTTTAATCACAACATAAGTGATGTGGCATTATAGAGCAAGTCTAATTTACAGATTGCATATATCTGCATATTTAGAACATAATTTCGGTGATCTATATTATTAGCACCGCACGCTAAATATACATCGATGGCATAAAAACAGTGTTCATATGTGTGGAATTATAACAATGCACGTGTAAAATGCATAATGTCAAGTATAAATAAGTATGTACAGCTACATTGGCAAATTATAACCTTTAACACAGTATTGTTGTTTTATACTTAATTTACTTGATTTAAACGTGGAATTTATTTTATTTAATACGAGTAGGGGTATGGGTAATGAGTTATGAGTTATACAGATAAATATAATCAGAGACAGTGTAGATGTCAAGGAAAGAGATGCACAAAGATTATAGTAAAAGCATATACAGGTTTTTGTACTTCTAAGTTGATAAGAAAGCAGTATTCTTAATCAAATATTTAAATTATGTAAATAATGAACTATGAGAAACCCAGTGTTGAGGGTTGCTAGTTATTATTGCAGAGTAAATGTTTGCTTTATATTTTACCTTATTTCTTCTGATAACGTGTCTCGCATTCACAGTATACTAAATACTTTATTTTATTTTATAAAATTACAAATGATAATATAACAGTCTCAAAAGCGGAAAAAATCAAGCTAACAGCAACAGATGCACATATTCTAAACATGTAAATTGTAGGTTTTGTAGTTATGTGTTCTATTTAAAAAACAAACAAAAAAGTTATCACATTCTCATAAAAAGTAATATAAACAAGCAGGAGACAACTTAGGTTGTGCAATTATCATATGCTTAATTAAGATATTGCTAGGAAGCTTTCTGCACAAATACAACATATTTATTAGTGCTTCCGTTTTGGTCCGGCATCTGAGATTACCAAGACGTACGCTATATGTATATAATTGTGTTGTTGTATTTACATTATTTATTGATTAATATTACTATATTTTGTGTACTTATACCTTAGTTTATTAAAGTAAGTTATGGTTTAATAAACACAAAGGACAGTTATGCACATTTTGATTAGATACATAATTATATCTCGTTCTCTATTGAGCGCCTCCATCGCTGTCAATTATGTGCAGATGACCGGAGGTTCCTATCGCTCGATGACACCTTCCTGGCGTAGGTATTGTCTTTACTCGGCCATGGCTTGCTAAGCAATGTATGGTACTGATCAAAATGTATCTGCTCGTGTCGTTCACTGCCTTTGTATTTAGCGAACAGTTTCCCTTAATATATATATAATTATATAAAATATATAATTTTGCCAGTTGCTATGATTTTGAAGAATGATCTTAAAAATAAATTTTACGTGTACTTACGAATGATTTAATACTCAGTTAATATGTTGTTATTACCTTTACAAATACTGGCATGTTTTTGGTTAAAAGATTCAATGAAGATTCATTTAACCCTTCGAATTGATTTTTTTTTGTTTTATTAAAAACTGTATAGATATTATATAAAAGAGTGGGCTGTTTTCAGCGTTACACATTACGAAACAACCTGGGAGACGTCAGCGCTTTGATTAAACAACCCAATGACCCATAATACAAGGGAAACTACTATGGTAGTAAATAGCTGGTAGACAAAGGCGTATTATGAATCGATAAACATAAGGAAAATATAAATCAAAGACTTACTAGGACACTTTAGATTTTTGTTAAATTGTTTTTGTATTACCATTTCGTTTGGCTATAACTTTACCTTTTGGTGTTATTTCAGATTTAACTACTGTTTTTAGTTAGTTGTAATACTAAAGGATGCATTTTCTAAAAATAAACATATAACTGGATATCAGAACAGGTCGGCTTTATCTTACGTATTTAAAAGACCCCCGGCATAAAAGAAGCTGTCACTTGAAAAGTGAAGACAGGTAGGTTCTCTCTTATTCACATATATGAGGAGGCAATCTGCGTTGAAATATATATACTTAAGTTATTGTGCCCTACATTTATTGCAGCTATGACCAGACTTCTCAACCGTGTGCTTAATGGCCTTGACTATATTGTATTTGCTAATAACTCTTACCTGAAAAGCGATCATACTGATTCATGAATGGTCAGGCAAATTGCGAATTCGATGTCGATGGTTTATGCAACGTGAGTACATCATTCATTAGATGTTAAGTAGACGAGAAGACGTGGATAAATGTGTGATTTGTTTCGGCGTAGCTTACTAAGATTACAAGTTACCGAGATTAGTTGAGATAATTATTGAGTTGGAGATATAAATGCCAAATAAACGTGTGAAATTTTCTGATTTCTAGAGAACCAAGTAAAAATGTGACATTTTCTGATTTCAAGAGAATTTAAACTTACAACACTTGTTTGATATCCAACAATAACATACCTTTGTGGATTTAAATTGATTTTATAATTTAAAACAAAGTTATGACTAAATTTTCGACAATGATACTTTACCTGAATATAATACTGAACACTATAACCAATTGATGATTGCGTGTGTGTCAAGTATTGTTTAAAAACTACTGAAGCGCTCTGTAAATATTATTCATCTCTAATTCTTTTGGCCCTTGTCAATCAAAACGTAATATTGCCTGTTTAGCTCGGGTCCCGGCTTTCTTTTCGATAAAAGTAAATAAATTCTAATCAATATATTTAAACAATTCCATTGCACGCAAATTTATAGTTGAATCGCATTTCCAATGTATTGCGAATTAAGTATCATTGCATATTTTATCAAATTCTCCAGTAGATTCTGTCCGATCTATATTGTTTAATATTTTTTCCATAACATAAATTGAAATTGATGAAAGATGTATTTAAATACCGCAAAGTGTTATCCATACTTTTATTCATCTGCAGCACGAATACTTTTTTGCATTGACTCAGGTCTCGTATGGTAAAATGAGGTTGTGTATGCTCATTTATTCAGAATGCAGAAAATACTTTCTGAAATTATTGCAAAACTATTTTAGGTCAATAAAGTTCTTTTTAGATATTGGAAGAATCTAGGGTATGAGATGTTTTAATAGTGACGACCGAATACTCTGGGAGTCCGAGTCATGTAACTGACCATTTAGCTGTATGCTTTATTTTACGGCAAATCTGACATCTCAATAGTAAGTTCAACGCTGTTTGTCTTTTTTAAAGGCAGTTCTTGTGTCTGGTCACAGTTAGCATAATTGGGTCTTGACCCAAACTTCTAGGACAAAAAGTATCAGTTGATGCAGTTTTGAGTTATCGACTTTTAAAACTAGATCTAGGTCACTTGCTAGTACTTTTAGAATATGTGTGCATATACTTTATCATTCAGCTCACATATATTGAGATTATGTTGCTGAGTTTACACTTACACATAAATTCAAATTATTCGAAAATGATGACCATGCTTACGATAATAGCTTCCAACACATTCAAGGACATGCAAGGCGACTTAACGTGAGATTGCTTGGGGCCAGAAGAGTAAAAACAACAACAAGAGAGCCGTGACCACAGGCCTATAAACATGTATTGGCAAAAGAATCACTATGACAGAGACTACAGTTGAGTACAAGTGAATCCTTAATGTGGCTTATAGAGTTGAAATAATATTTCTCTAAGATTTTACTCGGTGACCGAGTTTTGGAACACACGTGACCAATATTCGAACATTGCTTATATATAGTCAAGATAATAATTTATTTGGACTACATTTCATCAATATTGAGTAATTCATGTGTCTTCAGCTGTGTGTACAAAGATTTTAAAAGATTTTATCTGGTAACCTTTTTGACACATGTGACCCAGATTTTAATTTAACCTAGATCTTGCCATGATTAACATACTGCCGAAGTTGTATAAAAAAAAGATTTAATAGATAAAAACGTGGCCTCTATAGTGGTAACAAGCTTAAAATTGACGACGTATGGCACACGACGCACGACAGATGACGATTTATTCCGGATATAGAATGACCACATTTGCACACAGTGCGCACTTGATGCTCAGGTAAGCTAAACAGCAACAAGGAAAATACCTGTTTCTGTTCAAAGACTGGTTCGAATGATTGTATTGCGCTGCAATTTTGTTTGTGGATCGCATTCATGAAACAATGCTTGGGGTTGCATTTCGCCCAGTCAGATCACGAGCACTGCCACTGTATAAAAACAGTATAGCTTTACATAATAAATACATGTATGTATTATAAAAAATAGTAAATACAAAATAAATGTATATCTTCAGGGGAAGTGAATCATGGCGCAAGCGCTGAAATGTGGTCCTTGCTTGTTCGAGGAAGTGACAGTTGATCCAAAACATTTCTGTGTGGACTGCCTGGAATATTTGTGCACGGCGTGTGGACGAGAAAATCGAAGACACAAAACATCACGTGAGCATAAACTACTCGGGGAGGCTGAACTGCCACAAGACGTAACATTATTCAACGAAATGAAGAAATTGTCGCATTGTCCCATACACCATGACGTAGAACTTGACCAGTATTGTAAAATTCATAATGTTTTAATTTGCCTGCATTGTCTGAAAAACCAACTCAGATCGTGTGAAGATTGTTTAGACCTTTCGGCGCTACTGGAACAGAGATTTGCGACAGAAAATCTTGGCGAACTTATCATTAAGCTAAAAAAAATGTGAAGTGCAATTAACTGAAACGATGAAACTATCAGAGGTTGCCCGTACCAATAGCAAAGAAGTAGCTCACTATATAAATATTTTTGTTGAGACTTCAAAAAGAATGTATAAAACATACAAATTAAGTTGAATGAAAAACGCGAAAGTTTAACATCGCATGTGACGGAGTCTGTTAGACATTCTGAGCGAATATTGTCAAATATCGAAAAGAAAGCTTTACGTTATGAGAACCTTTTTGATTTAGCGTCAAAGTTTTGTTCGATGAAATATAACGTTGTCCTTCATTTCTTGGCGTCAAAGTTGATGAAAGAATTGGAAGAAGATGACTTAATTAAGAAGAATTCAACTGTGAAAATAAAATGTGTACAAGCTGTAAGCACTGAAAATATTGTAAACACGATGGACAAATGCGATGCGGTGTTAGCAAATGCGTACGAACAAGCCTCCGAATTGTGCGGCGAGAAAGCATTAGATGAAGGCTCATTGATATTCACAGCTCCAAAAACACGGTCTGTAGCAACACAAGTAGAACAACAGATTGATTCAAATGCAAATACATGAAAAAAGTCTCTATGTGAAATGATAATAGTGTATGACCGTATAAAGTTATTGCTTTGTGATTGTAAACAAAATGAAGAGGTGCCTCCTGTTATTGCTTTAGATGTATTAACGAACGGTAGAATACTTCTTCTACAGAAACAGATAATTAATGTATATTCATTGAAACTGATTTTGTTAAAATACTTAAACTTAAGCTCCACTGCCAACGATATGTGTGTCGTGGAAGAAAACAAAAACGGAGTGTTTACGGTTGCTTTTTGTTTTGGTAGGTGGCCATGTAAAATAACATTCTTAGAATGTATTGATGAATTTCGCGAGAAAAATGTTATTGATTGCAAAGGGTATCTTGAAAGCGTCACTATGCTAGGTCATCATTTGTTAGTTGTTCATACGAAAGGAATCCAGTTGCTTGACATTTCTTCAGGTCATGTGTGCTATGCTTTTGACGAAAACAGGTGGGCAAGCAATGGATGAAATATTTCTGAGAAAATAAACAGAATTCGGGCGTGCAAAATTACCCGAAAAATTGCAGTAGCCTGTAACAAAACAGTTTACCTAGTAAACATAAAAGATGGCGAATGTCAAAAAAGTACAGTTCATGCAGTATGTCCGTTTGTTTGGGAATACATGTACTTCCAATGCAATAAATACCAACCGGAAATTAAGGACAACAGAGATGTTAAATGAGATTCGCAAGGGAATATGTACATTGCGAGTAATCATGGAGTGTATTAATTTCGCCAGATAAATGGCGGTTTCGTAGAGAGAACTCTGATTACAATATGCGGAAACTGTTCGGCAATAGCGATAGATGAACAACAGGAATAGGCTAGTGGTTGGATATTCGAATTCAAATCGTGTACACGTGTACGAGTACAAATTACCAGCTGAATAATTACCAATTGGAACTTAAAAAAGTGTTCGCGTTTAAAAATTATCAAAAATATTAAAAGTTTGGATAGCTTCTTTTCGAGTACACTATTTTTGTGAATATATCATTTACGTATCTTCTACATTACAAAGGTATCCGCCAAATCTTTTAAATTTTGGACAATCGAAAATATAACTATACCTATTATGTATATAGTGCATTAGAAAGTTATCCAATCCGAATAACTTTTCTATACTCTTAAGACACCTATTAAAATATCATATTTGTATCTAGTACATTCAAATTCTATCCCTTTCATTAAATGCGTAAAACTCTTTTACATGTATTAAACATTTAGTGTACGTATCTAGTGCATTCGGATATTATCCAACTTGTATAACGTTTGAATTTTCCAGTAAAGTATAAATATTATCATGTTTGTATCTAGTGTATATAAATGTTATAAAGTTCATTTAACTCTTTGATAATGTGGTACATTTTTACACCATTTTCATGTTTTATCTGATTTATTAAATTATTATGCGATTCATTTAAATTTGTAATACTATAGTACGTGCATATACCATCTCATATCAATATCTACTGCATTATATTGTTATCCGATTCATTTAACGTTTTGATATTATATAAAACGTATAAACCATTTCATGTCAGTATCCAGTGCAGTGAATTGCTATCCGATTCATTAAACTTTTTGATACTACTACATGTATTTACATTCATAGAACAGTGTCTTTAAATATGATACATTTTTTAGTTCATCCTGTGCGTTGAATAGTCGGAGAAATGGATAATGAAGGTGAACGACAACCCGATCAATGTCACTGCAGGTCGTTAGAAATTAGAACGTTTAATCATTTAACTCTCTGTTTTTGGACTGCTTTATTAAGTGTCACTAGCTGTTATACGTTGTATACTGCGTCGTTATATCAATGTCGGCATACCCTTTCTATTTCCTGGAATATACTTTGCAAGATTATTAAAGCTATTAACATCCCTTGGGCGAATGAACACAAGATCCGTTGCTTATATTGTAGAGTTATTGCCCCTTTGTTAATTTAAATACTTAATTTTGTTTGAACTCTTAGACTTTTGAATTTATCAACATAACTTCGTGGGTGCATACGTTGATGAGGGAAAGGCTATGCACAAGACTCATTACTCTGCAACTTATTTGCGTTATTGCCATTTGTTAATGTTAATACTCTATTGTTGTTTAGAGCATGATTCTAAAAGTTGTTAGCGTGCAAGGTGTATGGCATAATCGCTAATAGTTCTCGGGCGTCAAGCGACACCTACAACTCGCGGAGTTCTTGTTTAATACATCTACGTGTATTTGTTTTGATGAGTAAGTGAATAAACTTATTGTCATCGTTAAGATCAGCATGTCAAACAGCACAACACTACAAACAATAATTTAATAAAATATATAATTGAGCATCAACGATGAAGAAACTAATTAAAAGCATTTTCCCACTAAAACACTTAATGAAATGTATTTGATAATTAATTATCGTAAAATGCATGAGAATAAAGCAACGATTTCAAGTCTGGCTCGAGTATATCAAGTAAGTAACATTAGAAACATAAAGAAAAATAATTGAATGTGTTTAAATAGATATTATTAACCCTGTAGCTCGTGTTCTGTAAATTTTAGATAAAAACTTTTCAGTTATATATGTATGTTTTTATAGCTCGAAAAGACACACATTTAAGTACGATAATGTTGGTAAATTATGAAATTAAAGTGGATTTACAAGAAAATAACAGTTACATTTTGTAAGTTAAAGTGGACTGTTCATTGCAATGTCTGCGACTGTCGGGCCAAGTAGGAATGTACAACTGGCATGCCTAGAGGGAATGTACGAGTTGTTGCCTAGTTGGAATGTTCAACTAGTATGCTTAGAAGGAATACACTACTGATACGATCTTATAGAAAGGTATATCGTACAGAACTATACAACCGATGAGAAATATACAATGAATATTCCCGTTTGGAATTCACGACTTGAATGTCTAGTAATAATCTACAATCTTTTTTTTAAACTTTTAACTACTAATTTTTAGGCCGTACAATAAAGTGACGGTTGAACTTGCAAAAACATGATGTATGAGAAAAAATAGTCTGGAGATTTTAAAGTGATATTATAGGCATTTTTCACTGTTGAATTCAGCTTAAAAGAAATAACAGGTCAAAAGAGTTAGTTAAAATATGGTTACTGACCAATTATCTGCAACTCATCTTGCTTCCAGTTGTTTATAAAAAATATATATTATATTCTATATTTTACATTACTGGTGAGTCCTCTAAGCCGAAATGATCTGTAAAACAAAACAGTGTCGTTGTGTCGTATGGATGAATCTGTACTAAAACCAAATTTAGATTCACATCGTAAATCGAATTATTTCTGTCGTCAGTTGTCAAAACGAAAGTACGGTTGATATTCAAATGCATTTTTTTTCTCTTTTCGTGATATTGTTTTGATTTGTTGATGCTGCATTAACAAATATAAGTGTATATGAAGTGAAAACACCAAAAATAAACAACGGTTGCGATAGACACCTATCAACTGATAGATGCCCATAATCACTTTAAGATATTGGAACTGTAATACGACATTTCAAAGTTTATGAAACACGTTTTCGAACCATTAATGATTCTCCCACATTCGTAGTTGTGAAACCTTTATCTACTCCCCTTTTCACTAAAACATAAATTGCACATCTTAATCTGATTTACATAAATATCGATAAAACAATAATTATTTTGTATATATTCATACGTGCATGGACTATATATGTATTTATCGTAGTAAATAATGAGCCACAAATAGAAGAAAGAAAATATGAGCACACAAGATTCGTTATCACTTCGCGGAAAACCAGAAAAATACCAGTTTTTAGCCATAAGGTTTGTTTTAAAGAAGTAAACAATTATCAGAAGGGAAAAATACAACAGTTTTTTGTATTTATTAAGTGCCCTTGACCGAAAAAATAAGCTTGATCGCAAACATTTTAAATTTCATTTTCAAATGCAAGGTGCAACGACATTATTGTTTCAAACGAACATTACAAAACCATGCTGCAGTCGAGAACTAAAAATGTTACATAAACTTTTGAAACATATCTTACTTCGCAAACATTTACCTTAACATGCTTACAAAGATGACTAATATGAAGTACATCGTTTGTAAACGAAAGCAATTGGGTTCGAAAGAGTTCATATTGTTCACCTAAGAAATGACGTTCCGAATGATCTAGTTTTCAGATAGAACAGTTCAGTTATGCAAACATAGGTTTAAATATGTGAAAATGATGGGAACTTCATATTTAACTCATAGTAGAACAAGCAATATGTTTAGATGGTAACTACGCATATTAGGAAGGAATTTCTCATGGTTTAATGCCTATAGTACATGGTGCGCATTTAAGCCCTGGTAGTTTGTTGTTATATTCTTGTAGGGATGCCTCAAGGTTTCATTTTTGAGAGGGTGGAAAATTTGCCTACTGCAAGTAAACTTGTGAACAAATGTAGCGCCCATAAATCTCAAAATTGGCCACGCCCTAGGCGTCTCATGACACCTATGGACTTAAACAGTAGATAACTTAGAAAATATTATCTGAAAAAAGCCACAGAGCTTTTATATTGTATATGGTACACCAAATAGATGTCGTGTACAAAGTTTGGTGAAATTATGCCCATGTAGCCTAAACGGACCACGCTCACATGATGTATACATACGTATACGGTAAATAACTAAAATTATTTTCTCTGATACCGCAAGGTTCAGTGGGTTATATATTAAGTGTGTAAATCGTATATGGGTCTTAATAAGTTCAAATCAAGGGTCGATGTTTCAGTTTGTGTTAGTATACAATCATAGATGTGACCGTTTTTTAGTATTTTTTTCTAATGAAAACCCTCGATTCGTTTGTATTTCTTAAAATAAATCCAATGCATTCTTGAAAGAACAACAGTATGTGTCTTGAGAAGAATATATAATTGTGCCAGTTGCTATGATATTGAAGATTGATCTAAAAATTAAATTTACGTGTACTTACGATTTAATACTCAGTGAATATTGTGTTATTGCCTTTAGAAATACTGGCATGCTTTTGGTTAAAAGATTGAATAAACCTTTCGAAAAGAATATGTTTTGTGCATTGTTAAAAATTGTATAGATATCATATAAAAGAGTGGACTATTTTCAGCGTAACGCATTACGAAACAACTTGGAAGACGTCAGCGCTTTGATTAACAAACCGTATGACCTATAATAAAAGGGAAACTACTTTGGTAGTAAATAGCAGGTAGACAAAGGCTTATTATGTATCGATAAACAGAAGGAAAATATAAATCAACGTCTTATAAGGAAACTTAAGGTTTGTTTAAATGTGTGTGTGTATAACCATTATGTTTGGTTATAACTTTAACTTTTAGTGTTATTGCAGTTTGAGCTACTGCGTATTAGCTAGTCGAAATACCAAAGTATGCATTTTCTGAAAATAAACATGTAACTGGATATCAGAACATGGCGGCTTTATAATACGCGTTTACATGTGCCTCAGCATAATCACAGCTGTTACGGTGCGATTTTGATTGCGGATTGAAAAGTGAAGACAGGTTAGTTCACTCTTATTCACATATATAAAGAGACAATCGGCGTTGAAATGACATTCTGATATAAGTTTTGCCCTACATATATAGCAGCTATAACCAGCCTTCTCAAACATGTGATTAATGGAACACGTTAGATCTACTATATTGTATTTGATAATAACTCTTAACTGAAGAGCGTTCATACTGAATCATGAAAATTTGACAAATGAAAAATGTCAGGAAATAATTAGATCTACCAGAGTTTATTAAAAATGTTTTATATAAAACAAGTGTATGTAGATCATGCGAATCGAAAATAGATCTAGATTACTTTTGTTAGATGAGGAAACTAAGATTCATTTCAAACCACTACAACACTTCTGTCAACACATTTTACTTAAAGAAAGGTATCACCAGCATAATAAATCAAATAACATATACTGCAGAAGTTTCTATAAAGGTGCAATTATAACTAAGTCTTAATAAATCGTACCACACGAGCACATTTTAACTAAAAAATTACCACTGAACAGTAAAAGTATATTGTTTTAAATTGCCTTTGGTGTAAACTATTGGTTTAATGATTCTTATTAACGCAATTGACACACAGTCGTATGCTATGTGCAGAGGAAACTCTCAAGTTGGAGATTTTTTATTCACAGCTCGATTACTTCACTGGTTGGAAGGTAAAATATTGCAACACAATGTTTACACAATGATTATAGGAAATAAAAATTCGACCACATTTAATGTTACTTATCTTTTTCATTTGCATTTGAACAATAGCAGACGTCTACACTTTAAAATAATGATTTAAAGCATACGCTGTAAGCAATTTCTATTTAAATGTGTAGACTTGACGCACATATAAGTTATTTATCAATTTGACATTTGCATTTGACAAAACTGGCAAATAAATGCAATATTAAGACGTATCAAATCACATGGGTGAATGGGCCTTTTGGTAACGAACATCATTATCTAAATAATGGATCGGTTTAATATTACTTGTAATGTAAAAAATAATCAACATAAAAGTTAATACAAGTGATGAATACATATGGGGTTCACGTCGTTATGTTTATCTGTAGTACGTGATTTCTCCGAGTGAAAGCGCACAGTATGTATTTGGCTGGTTTTCTATGACATAAATGCATAAGTAAATAAGACGGGTTTTCCTTTTAAAATTTGCTGATTGAAAAAATTAAAACAATAGTCACCTCTTGAAGTTTTATTAGGGACCTGCGAACATAAAATGGTTGCCTCCTTAACGCTTCCTGTGTTTAACACTTTCCATGAATGGGCTTCCCGCTGTTCACCGATGTTTCTTCGGGTTTTATGCTTACTGAGACAGGAATGCGCGCAGGTTTAGTTTCACTTATTGGTCGCCAACAAACATACTACCGCTACATAGAAATCTACTTACTAACCCCTACACAAGTGAATTCAAAAGTTTGTAAAGCTTTCTGTGTATGCATTCAACGTGCTGATCACAATATAAACTTGTTAAATAATACGTTCCCTTTTAGAAGGTATATCGATAAATTGTCTTTGACTTTATTTAAACTACATGTAGTTATTTGTAAAAGCGTATGGATTTTAATATTAACATGTATTGTTATACATTAAACTGTCGTTGTTAGTTTTCATTGCCTATACCTTGCAAATGTGCGCAATATGATTGTCAGTCAATGCTTCGGTTGCATATAATCATAGCAACGGATCTATGTACACACCTGCATTAGACAGCGACTGGTTTACTTTTCTATCACCCTTAAAATCACATCGCAACATGCGAATTTGGTGCCTATGGTTTATGCGCCGTTTGTACAGTATTCTTTAGATGTTAAGTAGACGAGAAGACGTTGATAAATATGTGATTTCTTTCGGCGTAGCTTACTACGATGACATGTGACCTAGATTAGTTAAGGTAATACTGCAGCTGGAGATATATAAATGCCAACTAATAGTGTGCAAATTGTCTCATTTTTAAAGAATTCAAACTTACATTCATTATTTGATATCCAACAATAACATACATTTGTGCATTAAAATTGACTTTATAATGTACAGAAAAGTTATGAATACATTTTCGACAACGATACTTCAACTGAATATAATACTGAACACTTTAACCGATTGATGATTGCGTGTGATAAACAGAACGTTGTATACATTCACATTATGAAACAAGTATTGTTTATAAAACTACTGCAAAGCTCTGTAAATATTATTAAGCTCTAATTTACTTGGCCCTTGTCGATCGAAACTTAAAATTGCCTGTTGTGCTCGCGTCCCGGCTTCCTTTTCGATATAAGTAAATAAATGATGAATTTATATTCAGAAACTTCCAATCCACGTAAAATTGAATCGCGTTTCCAATGTATAGCGAATTAATTATTATTGTGTGTTTTGTCAACTTCTCCTGTATGTTCCGTCCGATCTATATAGTTTAACATATTTCCATAACATAAAGTGAAATTGATGAAAGAAATATTTTAATACCACATAATGGTATCCATACTTTTGTTTATCTGCAGCACGATTACAATTTTGGCATTTCTAGTGACAAGTGTATATTATTTACAATAAATATGTTTGTTTTTAATTTTCAAACAAAGTCATTTACAAGTTTGTTTTTGTTAATTACTAGCATTCAGATTTCGTATGGAGAAAAAATGGGTTGAATTAAGTCTTTTATTCACGATACAGATGTGAATGTCTGAAATTATTTCAAATCTATTTTATGTCAAATATGTAATTTTAAGATGTTCAAAGACTAGGGTCCGGGATGTTTTTTTAGCGATGACCGAACACTCTGGGAGTGCGAGAGTCACGTAACTGATCATTGAGCTGTCATGCTTTATTTTTGGGCAAAACTAACAACCCAATAGTTAGTTCAAAACCGTTTTTAAAGGCAGCTATTATGTCTGGTCACAGTTAGCATAATAGGGTCTTGACCCAAACTCCGATACACAAGAGTAACAGTTGATGCAGTTTTGAAATATCTACTTTTAATAGTAGATCTATGTCACTTGTTCGTTATTCCTGATTACTTTTAGAATATGTTTGCATAAAATTTAACATTCAGCTGACATACATTGCAATTATGTATGTTAATTGCTGAGTTTTCAAATTAATTCACAATATTCGCAATTGATGACAATGCTTATTATACGATCTTCTTACACATTCAATAACAAACAGGGCGACCTAACATGAGATTGCTTTTGGGGTACCAGAAAGTTGAATGTCAATATCACCTTCACAATAAAACCAAGGAAGGACCTTAAGAAATCAATCAATAGAAGAACTTGACTTGGTGACCGAATTTTTCCTCCACATGACCATATGGCATATATATTTTCAAAGGAAAAACTGACATTGACGAGGGTTTAGAACGTGAGTCCTTATTTTTGTTTTTAGAATGGTAACATTATTTTTCTAAGCTTTTACTCGGTGACCTTGTTTTGGGACACATATGAATCAGATTCGAACTTTGCTTATATTGTCAATATAAACAATCGGATCACGCTTCATCAAGATTGAGTCATTCATGTGGCTTTCAAAAGTGTTAACAAAGTTCTAAAAATATTTTACCTGGTAACCTTGTTTTTTGATATACGTGACCCAGATTATAATCTGGCCTAGATATTGCCATGATAAACAATATACCGAAGTTTTATCAAGATTTAGTAAAACAAAATGGCCTATAAGAGTGGTCACAAGCTTACAATTGACGACGAATGGCAAACGACAGACGAAGATTGACGCCGGATAAAGACTGACCACAAATGCACACCTTGAGCACTTGATGCTTAGGTGAGCTTAACAGCAACAAAGCAGCAAACATCTGCTTCTTTTTAAAGAATTGTTCGAATGATTGCATTGCGCTGAAATTTTGTTTGAGGATTGTTTACATGAAGAAATCCTTTGGATTGCATTTTCGCCCAGTCGGATCAAGGGCGCTATCATTGTGGAAATACATTTTAGATATACTTAATATAAAAAAGAACAGTACATGGGAACTAATAAATAGATACATAAATAAATAAATATATATATATATATATATATATATATATATATATATATATATATATATATATATATATATATATATATATATATATATATATATACCTTCAGGGGAAGAAAAACATGGCGCACGCGCTGAAATGTGGTCCTTGCTTGTTCGAGGGTGTTACAGTTGATCCAAAACATTTCTGTGTGGACTGCTCGGAATATCTGTGCACGGCGTGTGCACGAGAACATCGAAGACACAAAACATTACGTGAGCATAAATTACTCGGAGAGACGGAACTGCCACAAGACGCAACATTATTTGAAGAAATGAAAAAATTGTCGCATTGCTCCAAACACGATGACATTGAACTTGACCAGTATTGTAAAAATCATAATGTTTTGATATGCCTGCATTGTCTGAAAAACGACCACAGATTGTGTGAAGATCGGATAGATCTTACAAAATTGTTGGAAAATGAATATGCGACTGAAAATGTACGTGAACGAATCTTTGAGCTCCAGAGAAAGTGTCAAGTACAACTGACCGAAACGATGGAATTATCAAAGGATGCAAATACCAATAGCAAAGAAGTAGAACAGCATATCAATACTTTAGTTGATACCTTGAAGAAGAACGTTCACAATCTAGAAAAGAAGTTAAACAAAGTGCGCGAAAGTTTAATATCGCCTGTAACGGAGTCTATTAGACTTTCTAAGCAAACATTGTCAATTATCGAAAAAAAAGCGTTACGTTATGTGAACCTGTTCGATGTAGCGTCAAAGTTTGGTACGATGAAACATAATGTAGTCTTCCATTTCTTGGTATCAATGTTGATGAAAGAATTAGAAGCAGATGACTTACTGAAGAAGAATTCAACTTCAAAGATAAAATGTGTACAAGCTATCAGCACTGAAGAGATTGCAAGCATGATGGGTCAATGCAGTATAGCGTTAGCATGCTCGGACGAACAAGGCTCGGAATCGTGCAGTGATGAAGCATTAGATGAACATTCATTGAGATTTCCCACTCCTAAAACACGAACTGTAGCAACACAAGTAGAAGGACTGGTTGATTTAAATACAAATACATTAGAGAAGTCTCTACATAAAATGAAGATATTGTATAATAATGTAAAATTATTGATTTGTGAATGTCCTAAACAAAACGGGAAGTATGCTCCAGTTATTGGTTTAGATGTATTAACGGACGGAAGAATACTTCTACTTCATTCACGTATGATAAAGGTATATTCACTTAAACTGGTTTTGATTTCGAAGTTTAGTTTCGATGTCAATTTCCGTGCTAAAGATATGTGTGTTCTGGAAGAAAATGAATACGGCGTGTTTACGGTGGCAATTAGTCTTGCCAGTTTTTGTAACATGAAAACCAAAATTACATTGATAGAATATACTGACGGATTTCGTGAGAAACACGCTATTAATTGTAGGTACTTCATCAACAGCATCACACTGCTAGGTCATCATGTGTTAGTAGTTGGGTCGGATCAAATCCAATTGCTTGACATCTCTACTGGTCGCGTGTGTTATGCCTTTGACGAAACAATGTGGGCAAGCAACGGATCAAAGATTAATACGACCATAAACAGAGTCAGAGCTTGTAAAGCAACTAATAAAATTGCACTAGCCTGCAATGACACAGTTTACAGAGTAAAAATAGAAGATGGTGAATGCCAAAAAGACACACTGCATGCAGTATGTCCGTTTGTTTGGAAATACATACGATGTCTTGAAAGCCAACCGGAAATTAAGGACAACGCAGATATTAAGTGGGATTCGCAAGGGAACATGTATATTGCAAATAATTGCGGTGTGTATCAATTTTGCATTGGTAATAGTCTTTTCAAAGAGAGACCTTTGATAACAGTCCGTGAAAATTGTTCAGCAATAGCAATAGATGAAGAGAGAAACCGGATAGTAGTTGGTTGTTCAACTTCAAATCGTATATACGTATACGAGTACGAACTACCTGCTGAAGAATAGGACGTGATTAACGCAGTCGTGATATTCGCTACATTTATGAAAAACTAGACTTACTTTTGTTAGTGAACTGCATTCAGCTGATGTTTTGGACGGATCACGACTTAGTAAATTCAACAAAAGAGAAAATCGTAATAAGTCAAATGCGACGATGCGAATGCCTTAAAATTGCCTCAAGATCAGTTGTAAAAATTATCCAAAGAATTATACTGTTTAATAGCGTATACTCGAGGACATGTACTGTGTGAATATATCATAAAAATAATGCTTTGAAAATTTATGCGCCGATATCATAAACTATGATAAAATCATGTTTATACAATACCATATATATGCGTCTTGTGCATAAAAAAGTTATCTAATCCATATAACTTTTGGAAACGGACGTACATGTATAAATGTTATCATTGTTTTGCATCAAGTGCGTTATAACGTTATACAATGTATTTAACTTGGAGAAATTAAAACTTGTAAAATGTTTATGTTTATAGTATTTAATGCCAATTTTATTCTTATCTAGCGCATTTGAATGTTATCAAACTCGTTTTATTGTGAAAACTCTATTGAATGTATGTACCAATTCATGTTTGTAACTCAAATGAAAATGTTGTCCAATTCGTTTAACTTTTGGGTACCTTATTATATGTATATATACCACTTAAAAGTTTGTATGTAGTGCATTAAAATTTGATCCGATTAATTTAACCTTTTAGTGTAAATCTATTTATTTAAGATCGATTGCATCCAAAGCCTAAGGCGTATTGGAAACGCTCTCGAGTCCGTTTCACTGGGACTATAACAAGAACTTGGTGTCTATGGGGGAGATCTTAAGAACGCTCCCACAGTGTGGATCGAACCTATGACCTCCCGGTCGATTGGCGGACAACACATCCACTACGCCAAGGCGACCCTAAAGTCTATCTTTTGACATTACTTTATGTATCTAAAATTGTCTTAACATTGATTGTTAATTTTCATTTTTAATTATGTTTGATATCTTAGGCTATGTAAGCTTAACCTTACCTTTCGTGGGCAGATAATGTTGATAAGGAAAATTGCTATGCTCAAGAACCGTAAATATACACGTTATACTGTTTGACTTATTTCAATGTGCACGTGTTTTTTTCTGTCTGGCGCATCATTATTACACTTGTGTTTTATAGTTCAAGATGTGTGATATAATCGGGCGACAACTACAACTGATGTAGTTCTAGTTTAAAGCATGTACATGTATTTGTTTTGAGGAGTACCTGAAGACCCTAAATGTCATTGTCAACATCAGTCAAAGAACAAAACCACAAAACCAATAATTCAATAAAAGATACAATTGAGCATTGATGAAAAAGCGAGAGTCGGCATGCGATATTATTTCAGCGATATATGAACAGAAAAAATATTGAGTATCGCGCAAAATATCCTGTATCGCTTCTTGTGCCGTGTGTCGCGGTCTGAAATTAGACCGCGATACACGAGATTCGGATAACATGGGCGATATTTGAATAACAACATATCATGTATCGTTTCGTGTGTCGCTTCGCATTTCGTCCTTTGAATGCGAGACATGATATGTTGCGCGATACTCAAATCGACACACGATATCACGAAGCGACACGCGATATTTACCACGATACATCGCCTTTTGGGCTACCTACACAAGGGCGATATTTCGTGGTACATTCTCGCGCGTCGCTTCGTGTATCGCGCAAAATATATTGTGTCGCGCAAAATATCGTGTATCGCTTCATGTGTCGTGTGTCGCCCTTGATGAATGAAGGGCGAGATTATAGATGGCTTTATCCGGATTCCGTATTATAGGAAAAGTAAAATTACATTGATGGAATATACGGACGGATTTTGTGAGAAATACACTATTACTTGTACTCACGACATTAATAGCACCACCTTGCTTGGTCACCATTTGTTAGTTGTTGGATCGGGTCCAATCTAGTTGCTTGACATCTCTACAGGTCACGTCTGTTATGCCAAAATGCTTTACGAAAAAATGTGGGCAAGCGATGGATAAGATATTTATACGGCCATAAATATTGTTCGAGCTTGTAAAGCAACTAAGAAAATTGCACTAGCCTGCAGTAACACAGTTTACCAAGTAAACATAGAAGATGGCGAATGTCAAAAAGACACATTGCATGCAGTATGCCCGTTTGTTTGGAAATACGAACACAAAAAACACGCCAAAATCGAACATTGAGAACAATAAAGATGTTAAGTGGGACTTGCAAGGGAATATGTATATTGCAGGTACGTGCGGGGTGTATCAATTTTGCCATGGGAGTGGTCTTTTCAAAGCGAGTCCTCTTATCCTTAAATATTGTACAGCAATAGCGATAGATGAACAAAGAAACAGGATTGTGGTTGGTTATTAATATCCAAATCGTATACACGTGTACGAGTACGAACTACCAGCTGAAGAATAGGACGTGATTAAGGCAGTATTGATGTTCGTTACATTGATGAGAAACTTTACTTATTGTTGTTTATGAACTTCATTCGGCTGATGTTTATGCCAGATAGAGACTTAGTAAATACTACAAAGGAAAACAATTGTAATAAGTAAAATGAGACGAAACGGAAGCCTTAAAATTGCTCTCAAGATCCGTTGTCAAAATTGTTTACATTTAAAAATTATCAAACGAATGATATTTTTGATAGCTTACACTCGGATATGTACTTTGTGAATATATCATAAAAATGCTTTAAAATGTTTTCGCCGATTCATTTCTTTTGTATAACCTAGTATATAATTATGTTTATACACAACCATTTGTATGTATATTACGCATAACACAGTTATCCCATCCATATAACTGTTGAAAACTTTACTGCATTTGTAAATGTTATCATTGTTTTGGATCTGGTGCGTTATAACGTAACAAAAATGTTTGAATTTTTAAAAAGTTAAACTCGTAAAAAGTTTATGTATATAGTTTATAATTTCAATTTGGGTATATCTAGCGCATTTGAATGTTATCGAACTCATTTTATTGTAAAAACTATATTTAATGGATGTACCATTTCATGTATGTTACTAGTGCATTAAAATGTTGTCCGATTGGTTTAACTTGAGGGTATCCTAGTATATGTACACTGAGACTTTTTTAACGCAACACGTATTCAAATCAATATAGCTCCCTTTTCTTTGAACAGATTTTGTTTAAATTTGGACTAAGACTTATTCAACTCATATCTAATAATCCAAGTAAATTTAATTGAAATTGATCAACAATAAAATATAAAACATAACAACAACAAAAAACAATCATTGAAGAAGCAAAATTCTCAAATCGTTCATCGTAAATGAATAATGTGAAACGTAAAACGCATTTACCTACACGTCTTAATGACCGACCGGCTTGTAATATTGCACTCATACGAGCCATATTGCTTTTCTTATTAATGTTATGTTTTCCTGGTGTAAAAATCCACCTAGAATGATGAAATGGATATCAATTTGGAATTATATAGCGCTCTGTACTACACTTGATGACTTTTCGCACGCAGCATTTTTAAACTTAAATATCTCAGAGTTGGTTAAATATTTTGAATTTTTGATTTAAAATTGTACATGTGATTATTTTCCTGGTGTATCAACCTAAAATGAAGACATAGAAATAAAATTAGAATCCTATCGCCTTTCACCATTTTCCCATGCAAAAATATGAAACCACGCCTCCCAAACGTGCATAAGCGCCTGATTGTCACTGATGAATGATTGTATCGTAATCTTGCACATAATATATTCAAATGATAACATTTGAACTTTTAAATAAAAATCTTAACTCATTACAGAAATATTCAAGTTTGAAAAGTGTTGCGTTAGAAAAGTCTCCAAGTGTATATACAACTTAAAGTTTGCATGTAGTGCAGTAAAATTTGATCCGATGTATATAACCTTTTATCAATACTATATGTATCTAGCATTTTATAACATTTTCCATATTTAATTTTGTTTGATCTCTTAGGCTATAACAGCTATCAACCTTAACTTTCGTGGGCAGATTGTATTAGAAAAAGTACTTTTCACGAAAACAGTAACTCTGCACGTTATACTGTTTGACGTATTGCGATATGTACCAGGTAAATGTAAATAATATGTTTTGTTTTGAGCATCAATATCACAACTGTTATTGTGCAAGATGTGTAATATAATCGGGCGTCAAGCAACACTTACCACTCATGGAGTTCTAGTTTATTATATGTACATATATTTGTTTTGAGGAGGACCTGAATGTCATTGTAGTCATCGGCCAGCCAAACAACAAAACCACGCAAAATAATTCAATAAAAGATACAATTGAGCATCGACGATGGGGAAACGATTTGAAAGCAAAATCACAATAAAAGTAAAAATGTGAGTGAGTAATAGATCATTTGTTTGGTTATGCATGAGAAAAACCAATGACATTATTTTGTCTAACTCGATTTTATTGAGTAATAAACACGTAGAAAATTAATTTATATATTGTTGTGCCCCGCTTCAGGCGCAAGTCTTGTATCAGGTATAACTAGAGGCTCTCTTTCAGTAAATAGTTATGGCAGTGTGGCTTTAAAATATAAAGTCATTTTTGTCTATGACAGTGAGTCAACCCAGACTTAAGTTATTCGATGTAATTTATTGTCCAGCAAATGACAGGTTTTCTTGACACAGAAAATCTGAGGTATATATACCTTTCCAGTGACACATTGTGCCCTGTGTCATACACATTACACAGTGTGTCATACACATGACACAGTGTGCCTGCAACAACAAAGATTGTGCCCGACACAGTATTATATGTGCCCTTCTAACAGATGCTCAAATAGAATGTTCTTAAGTATGGACAATTTGTAACGTGAAAGCTACTTTAAAATATGCAGCAATATATAACAACATAATAATATCTCAAAGGAGCGTTTTCTGCCTTGAATTAAATTCATTTCAGAAGTTTAACAATTAATTCAAATACAATCTGATGCTCAAGGACTTTAAAATTCGGCTTGACAGAAGTTGCTTAGCAACAGGCACGGTAACAATCAAGATGGCTGCAGTCGATTTCTAAGAAACAAGTGTTACAGTTAAAAGTAAAAAAAGCAATGGGTTTAAACAATTCTAACTATTAAAAATTGGGCAGAAATGTGCACAATAGGACTACAATTTGATAGCTGCTACTTATTGTGTATGAATTCTTAAATAACGACATTAACTTTAAGAGACAAATTTCTATCTTCAAACCGGAAATAGGAACATTTTGACAATAACAATGGAGTAAAAATCGTAAGTATAAAGGAAAACTAATTCTAGCCTATACATGTGATATTAGTGGCTGGTCTGTAATATATAATTGGTCATCACTATTAATTATATGACCAGGCTAGGAAAAGCAACATGAATGAATGAACAATGAAAACAATTATGCTGTTGACAATGAAATTTAGGTAACTAGTTTCAATGTAAATTTTTGATACACACTTAAATAATGTATTATACACTGGGTTGTTACATTACCCCCCTATCTAAATAGCATATTAGCAATTAATGACAAAACTATAAAGTAATACAATCAGGCCGGTCCCCAGACCGTCCGATTTATAGAGCGTCAACTGTAGACAAAGAATAACAGTCTAATACAAACGTTAAGAACACTTTCCGTTGAACACGTAAAAAATGAACACTTTAACCGAGCAATATACCAAATGTCATAATAGGGTTTTAACAAATGCATTATAGGAACTGTGTTAGGTTGGTTTACCACTAAACATAAATGTTCATTTTTAACCCGTTGTGCTTCTTTTTCAGCAGAGCCATCTTCATTGCCTCGTTTGGATTCGCCTTGCTTTTGCACTGTAGTCTCCAAATTCTTAATTGCTCGGCTGTTCAATTCAACGGCAGACACAAGTTTCCCAATAGAGCTTTCAAAAGTCTTTTCTATTTAGAATAGCGCTGTGGTAAGAACGCTATGCTCGCGGCGTGGTTCTGCCTCTGTTTGTGTACTTGCTGTCTTCACAGGTAGGCGCTTTGGCTCATCCGATAGTGGCGTGCTCAGCCTTGAACTGGACTCTGGGACAGCTGCTGCAGGAAACCTGATCAGATCACCAGAATCACTGCAGCTTTGCTGAGTCATAGACCACACCCTCTTTCACCCTAGGGTTAGGGTTTTCAATCAGGAACCTGCTTTGATCACCACCTCCTTGGATTGCTGACATAAGCGCGTGTCTTCAATAGTCGGTGACATGCTTTACCAAAGCCTCTCTAGTGGAACACCGAAACATGCACATTGAACAGTAAAATGGTGTACTCCATGAACTGCAAGAAGTCAAATTTTATTATGTTCACCGGATTGCTCCTGCAGGAATCGGTTGTTATTCATCAGCAAATCAGTAAATATATATTATAACATTGGTTTAGGTTTGTTCCTTGCTGGCTGTCCCTATCTTATAATTAAAGTATTTTAATTGCTATTATTCCTATTATTATAGTGTTTGCATATATTACCCACATGTCCTAATAACAGTTGTATCTCAACACATCCATTCACATACATACATTTATTTGCACAATTTTGGTCAGACATTACAAGTAACTATGCACTAAATTTCTTCAGATGCTTTTGAACAGCTGTGATCTACTTTGGAACTGCATTTCCATAACAGGGCTTGTTATGGAGGAACAGCTTCTTCACGCCTGATTTATCTAACTGGACAATGAAATTAATTTCTGAAATCTTCTCTGTGATAAGGAAAAGACCATCGTAGGCTTTTTCTAGTTTTGGACACACTCCAACTTTTCTATTTTCATGTAGTAACCAAATTAAATCTCCAACATCATAATGGTGGAATGCAAGACGTGTATCATATATTTAATTGCTTCTTTTGGTATCACTGTCTATGTGTTTTCGGGCTATTGCATGGGCCGTGTGCATGTGTTCTTGCATTTCAGTAATTGCTTCACGAGCTGTGTTAGGCGTAGCATTTGATACGTTGGCATGACCGTATAACACATCAGCTGGGAGCCTGATTTCCCGCCCCATTGTCAGCATATTTGGCGTGACTCCAGTTGAATGGTTTGGTATGGCTCTGTATGCTCCAGCAAGGCATCCTAAGAATAAAGCCCAGTCATCGCCTTCGTCAACCAGGTAGGCCTTGACCATCTTCATTACCTCTTGGGTTGCGAGGACTGGATCGCGTTTTCTTAATGGCAAGTAGATTGCAAAGTTCTGTAAAAATTCTGCTTTCAAAGGCTGAGCCTAGGTCACTGTGAATAAATGTGTTCCCCATCGATTTATCACTTCATTGAGGATCTTGTTTGCAAATTCTTCAGCTGTTTGACTTGGGACGGAAATTACCTCCACATATTGGTGAAGTGGTCAGTCAGCACTAGTACGTACTTATTGTCCCTTTTAATCCTTGGTAAAGGGCCCAGAAAATCAATTGCTAGTATATCCCATGGTGCGCCTGCTTTGATATGACCAATTGATGATCTTGCCGTCTTTTGTGGCTTCTTATCTGATTCACAAATATCGAATCCTTTGATGTACAATGAAACGTCTGCCTTCATTTCAAACCAGTAGATGCTTTAGGTGATGCGATTGTATGTCCTCTTAACGCCCATGTGTCCATTAGTGACACTGTCATGTGCGTCTCGAATCACTTGTTTGCGCAGTACTCTTGGTACACTTAACTGCAGATATGCATCTTGTTGATCAGCTCACTTGAAGGAGCGGTAGAGGGACCCCTTGACTAGCTTTAAATTGTCCCACAGTACCAAATAGTGGCCAGTCTCACGGCTACACTCATTCACTTCATGCACTTTTGTTTTTCCCCCTCAAGCATTGATCTGCGTATGAGGCTGATGTCTGCGTGTGCTTCTTGGAGTTTCGCTATGTCTTCTGGTGCATACTTTCCAGCCCACGACTTGAAGCATACTGAGATTTAACCTCCAGCCACAGGTGCTGTCTGTTCCTTTTCTGTTTCAGGCCCGATTGCCCGGATTGGACAGTTTGTTGTGGTTTCCAACTATTTTCCTATGCTTTGTCCAAGGCCGCGTTTTCATTACATTTTGACAGGTCTGATTCAATCGTTGAGTGTTGACTTGACATCATCAATTCTGCCCTATTTCTGCATTTGGAGCAGGTTTAACATTTCAATGGTTCATCCATTACAACTTGGTCGCAATGGCAGTCTCGCGGATTGGGACAACTTGGTAACCCATCACAATGCGCATGGCTTTTCCCAGGTCTGTAAACTACTTCAAAGTCATAGGGTGCCAAGACTTCCAGTCATCGTGATATTTTACCACTTAGTTCACGCATGCTAAAAAGCCATACCAGCGCCTGGTGGTCGGTACGAACGACAAAGTGACGCCCCAATAGGTACTGTCTGTAGTATTGTACAAAGTACACAACAGCCATAGGAAAGCACTATGTCTCGTCCGGACTGAATTTGGGAAAGAACTGTCCTATTCCTGATCCTGAGGCATCTGTGTCAAATACAAATGGTCCAACATTATTTAGTGGATAACCCATTATTTCAGGACCCATAAGTATCCCTTTGATCTTTACGAAGGCATCTTCACAGCTTGTCCATTCAAACTTTGCATCTTTTTTGTCAGGTCAACCAAAGGTCGTGCTAGCTTTGAGAAATTCCTTATGAAACCCCTGTAGTATGATCCTGTTGCAACAAATTGTTTGACTTGTTTCGCATCTGTGGGTCTTGGCCAGCCAGCTATTTTTACCACATTTGTCGGGTCTGGAAGAACTCCATCTTTGGTAACTATATGGCCGAGATATACCACTTAGGTCTGAAGCATGTGACATTTGCTTGGTTGTAGTTTCAAACCGGCTTTGGTCATTCGATCAAGGACAAGGTCTACACTTTGGAGATGCTGCGGGAAGTCGACACCGAACACTATGATGTCATCAACATACACCAAGCAGATCTCCCACTGTAACCCTTGTAACTCCAGCTCCATGGTCCGTTGCAAAGTACTGCTGGAATTGTTGAGACCAAAAGGCATGCGTGTCATTTCAAAGTGGCCAAACTTGCAAACAAATGCACTCTTCGGGATGTCATCCTCTTTCAATGGTATTTGAAAATACCCACGTGTTAGGTCGAAATTACTGAAAAGGGCCGACCCTGCAACAGAATCAAGACAATCCTGGACCCTTGGGAGTGGAAAGCCAATAGGTTTGACAAGCGCATTAACCCGCCTATAGTCCACACATGGTCTCACAGCACCCGATTTCTTCTTTACAAGTACAATAGGTGAGGCCCTAGGAGACGTACTTGGTCTTATCACACCTTTCTGAAGAAGGTCCTTAATAGCTTTCTTTTCTTCACTTGCATAAGCTTTTGGTACGCGACGAGGATGCTGTTTCACAGGTTTAGCATCACCAGTGTCTATGGTATGTTCCGCTACATTTGTTACCCCAATGTCCCATTCATCCAGGGAAATAGGTATTGCCATACTTCTTCAGTAGCCCTGCAACAACACGCCTTTCTTTCAGAGTTTTCCCTTCAGTTGACTTTGCATATAGGTCTTTCAGATGTCCAAGTACTTCATTTTCGCTAGCTTCGTCAAATGACCTTCCAACGACTAGCACTGTGTTCACCTGATTTAATTGGATTCTTCTCACACTTACTGGCTTACTTTTGTTCGGATTATTCTCTGTTGTCGCCAATACACTCACTACTCTTTCAACTCTTTCTGCAACACCAATTTCTGCATCGCTTCTTAGATCCACATCTTGTGAAAATGGGTTCATTAACCTCACCTTGCATGTTGGTGAACGGTTAATGTCAACCACACATTAACAAGGGCTTCAGAATTTCCTGGAATGTTTATATCTCTGCTACTGGTACCCTTCTAGCTTCACTGCATTTAGCTTTGCTAATACATGGTATTTCATTACATTCTAATATGATGATTTCTCGACTTAGTAAAATGTCTGCTGGTTTGCCACTCTTGTTCACCAAAACATCGTCCCCAAGAAGTGCATCATCTTCTATTTCAGCAACAATAATCTCCTGACGTTTCTCCATCTTACCAAGCCTAAGTTTGAACATGCCTTTTCCCATTTATTCAATGGGAGCTCCACAAGCCCCTTTCAAATTGCCCATTTTTTAAGACTGGGTCTGCTTCCCTCTGGTAATCTTTGGTATACGCCTGTTGAGATAATTGTTCTAGAAGCCACTTTATCCAATGTAAATATGGTTGGCTTCTCATTCACAAACCCTTTCACATACCGCCCATCTCCGAGGTCACATAGTCTTCTATCGATGTCGACCTCCTCTGGTGCTCTTGTCATGTTATGGTTTACTTCTAATTGGCCTTTATATTCTTGACTTCCTACTCGGACCTCCCTTTGGCCACAAGAGCTGGTCCCCTGGCGTTAAAAGTTGAGCCGTTTGTCGGATCTATTAATGGACTGTTGGTGTCTCTTGTTCTGTTCTGTTTTGTTGGACATTCCCTGGCAAAATGTCCCTTTTCATAGCAGCTATAACATTCTGCATTTGTTCTTTTTATAACGGTTCTTGGTTTCATTCTCAGTGTTTCAAGTTGCTCTATTCTTGCTTTCAAATTTTCTATCATTTTAGATTCTGCTTCTTTCTCGTTTGATTTAAAAGGACGCGTTTTGTAACTGACATCATGGGAAGACCTTCTTATGGTTTCTTCTTTATCTTAGTATTGCATGCCTTCGCCATCATCACTTACTCTTCTGGCTCCAGACCTATTTCTTCTAGAGTCTTTATGCATATTTCTGATTTGTAACAAGTTCACAGCAAAGTAGACTACTTCTTCAATTGCTCTTGGTTTTTTTAAAACTCCAATTCGAACCGTATGTCTTCATCATAGATACCATCAAGAAAGCGCCGAACTAGATCTTCGTGTCTTGTTTGCCTGTCTCGTCCACTATGTACCTTGTCATAGAGTCTATTTAGATCTGCTGCAAATTTTTATAATGTTTCACCAGAACGCTGGCTTCGACGGCTAAATTTTGCTGCGAATGTCCTTGAGGTCTTAATGGCTCTAAAGCGACTGTCAATCTCCTTCAAAAGTTCATGGGAATGATTCAACACATGGGGGAATAGCTGTGAAAAGACAAACTTTGCAGCAGCGCCTTCGAGTCGAGGTAAAAGTTGGTTAAGCCGTTCTTCTTCATCCCAGCCATATCTATTTGCTATGGCTTCAAACAGTGCTCGCCGTGTTTCCCAGCCCTCTTTTCCGGTGAATGGTGGCATCCTGATATGGGGTGTTCTTGGTTGACGTAAGCTGGACTCTGTGTAATGTGGCGTCATTCGTCAACTTTGGTTTTGCAGTATTGACTGCTGGCCTTCATATACTGGACCTCTGTTTGTTCCAAAGGTTGTTCATACTGTGCTGATTTTCAGGCCTGTTGACACTGTTATGCTGGTATCTTCTATTGTGAATTCCTCTCGAGTTCACCACATTGGGTTGCCGTTCACACCAGTCTTGTTCATATGGGGTGCTACCATAGTAGTTAAAGACCTGCTTTGGTTCTTGTTGCAGCCCATTGTTGTGATCTGTTACATTGCGTGAAAAACAGTGATTCACATCTTCAGCAGGGTTGCACCGACTAGATTTATTATCGTTAAAGTTGTCATGACCCCTTATTTCTGGCCCTTTTGACTCCTTTAAACCCGGAATATCTTTGGCCATAATTTTATCCATGTCCATCAGGCATGCTATTTGCTGGTTAACATTACTATTGGGTTGCTGTTCTATTTGTTCATCTCTTTCTTGTGTTCAAGTGTCATTTTCAGGTCTGGGCTGAACAGAATCATTGTCGCTGTCTTCGTTGTCTTCGTTTGTTCTTTGCCGAATGAACATTTCGCTTTCACTATCACTTGGATAAAGCTCAGACATTATGTTACACTATTAAGTTGAATTTCTAACTTATAGATCTAGATTTCTCGCTCAGTCACGCACACTCACTAAAACGGTCACACTTAAAAATTCCATGTTAAATACAATCAATGGTAGCGAATAATTATATCCTAAAATAAATGAATGTCCTATATTTATTTGTTTGATTTATGATACAGAGCACTTAATTTGATAATGTTATTTAATTACAATACCTTGATACGCGTTTATTTCAAAGCACTGGATTAGTTTTAATTTTTAATACACAGTTTTAATTTTTAACTTATGCATACACATGACACAGTGTGTCATATACATGACACAGTGTGCCTGCAACAACAAAGATTTTGCCCGACACAGTATTTTATGTGCCCTTTCAACTGGTGCTCAAATAGAATGTTCTTAAGTATGAACAATTTGTAACGTGAAAGCTACTTTAAAATATGCAACAATAAATACCAACAGAATAATACCTCAAAGGAGCGTTTTCTGACTTGAATTGAATTCATTTCAGAACTTTAACGATAAATTCAAATACAAAATGATGCTCAAGGACTTTCAAAGTCGGCTTGACAGAAGTTGCTTAGCAACAGGCACGGTAAAAATCAAGATGGCTGCCGTCGATTTCTAAGAAAAGAGTGTGACAGTTTAAAGTAAAAAAGCAATGGGTTTAAACAATCCTTACTGTTAAAAATTGGCAGAAATGTGCACAATATGACTAAAATTTGATAGCTGCTACTTATTTTGTATGAATTCTTAAATAATGACATTAACTTTAAGAGACAAATTTCTATCTTCAAACCGGAAGTAGGAACATTTTGACAATAGCAATGGAGTAAAAATCGTAAGTATAAAAGAAAACTAATTCTAGCGTAAACATGTGATATTAGTGGCTGGTCTGTAATATATAATTGGTTAGCACGATTAATTATATGACCAGGCTAGGAAAAGCAACATTATTGAATGAACAATGTAAACAATTATGCTGTTGACAAGGAAATTCAGGTAATTAGTTTCAATGTAAAAATTGTATTCACACTTAAATAATGTACTATACACTGGGTTGTTTTACAATATTTTAGTTTGTTAATATAATATATTGTGAAGATCGTGTTCTGTAACTTTTAAATAAATTTGTTTCAGTTATATATTTATATTTTGTTTTAAATATAAATTGGCAAGACAAACTTAAATGTACCATTATGAAAAAATAGTAAATTATGAAGTTAAAGTTGTATTACAAAAAATAACCTTAAAATAAACATGGGCTGATGCGTGCAATGTTTGATATGAATATACGCATATGCCTTATGTGAGGATTCGGCGACTGTCGGGGCAAGTATGAATGGAAGACAGACATGCCAAGCATGAATTCACGATTTATATTCATAGCAGAAATAAACGACTATTATTTCTAGGAGGAATGTAAAAAATGTATACGTAGTCGTAATGTATATATATTTCGTTTAAAAAATAGATTGTCAAGATATAATCAATCTTTATCTACAATAATGAAGGACAGGGTAAATAATGAATTTTTACAATGAAATAACGGGGTTTTGCCTTAATGTACTGCTCAAGTCAATGTTTAATATGAATATGCGCGTATTATATATCTGATGTGAGACATCGGCGGCCGTCGGGTCTAGTATGAATTGGCGAATTACATGCGTTGTAAGAGTATACGAATGATATGCATGGTAGCAATGTACGATTGATATTTATAGTAGGGACGAAATTCATATAAGGAATTTACGACATATATGCATTGTATGAATTTCTGACTGATATATCATGTAGGAATCTTCGACTGAAATGTCTGGTAGAAATCTTCCACTGATATTCCTAATAGTTATTTATGATTCATTTTCCTAGTAATAATAAAATCTTTATTTAAAGAAGATACACTTTTTAAGAAATACATCAGATGAAATTACATAATATGCAATTTATATAATACATTTCTTATTTTCAACAAGGTCTTCTAACATAATACAATTAACAACAAAACAACAACAACAAACAAAATAATATATATATATATATATATATATATATATATATATATATATATATATATATATATATATATATATATATATATATATATAAATTGGTATGCAATTTAAGACTTCGCGAACAATATGAAACCGCACATTTAAAAGACGTGCGAATGTTTGCTTTACTGTGCCACATAAATGTTAGCTAAACATTCAATAACTTTGAAAGAAAGACATTCGAATCCATAAACATTAATGGGGACAAATCAAACAGCACTTAGATTTGCATAGAACTCACGCAAACTCCAGTTGCGTCCCTTGCATTACATTTCTTTGTAATTTTAACGTTCGCTGCATCATCATCATCATCATCATCACCATCGTCGTCGTCAACATCATCATCACCCCACCATCACCACCATCACCACCACCGCCACCACCATCATCATCGTCATCATCGTCGTTGTCGTCATCATCATTATTTTCCTAATCACCATTATCATCTAAGACTCTTGTTAATAAGTATACGTATAAATAGATAACATTATTTGTCGTTACTTCAACATTGCACTTAACGTATGATCTCCCTTTAATCAACCGTTAATTTAAACGTCAAGTATTTGTTTTGTCACCGAGTTGTGTTGTGTGTCATTTGTACTCGTTCGTTTTCTATTTCAAAATCATATTAGTCTCGTTTATCAGTACCGTCTGTTACAATTAATCCCCTTTTGGGAAAACGGGGCTTAATGCGTGAAGTGTTTCCTATATGAGCTTTTAAAGTAGGCTAGGGCTAATGATGGACAACACTTAACGCTTAGACTAGATTGTCGTTCAGACGATACTTACTATAAACGGAAAGAGTCGTCCCTGATTAGCATGTCCAGACTGCGCAGGCCATATAAACGGAAAGAGTCGTCCCTGATTAGCATTCCCATATAAACGGAAAGAGTCGTCCCTGATTAGCATGCCCATATAAACGGAAAGAGTCGTCCCTGATTAGCATGTCCATATAAACGGAAAGAGTCGTCCCTGATTAGCATGTCCATATAAACGGAAAGAGTCGTCCCTGATTAGCATGTCCATATAAACGGAAAGAGTCGTCCCTGATTAGCATGTCCATATAAACGGAAAGAGTCGTCCCTGATTAGCATGTCCATATAAACGGAAAGAGTCGTCCCTGATAAGCATGTCCAGACTGCGCAGGCTCAACTGGAACGGAACACGAATCAAGCCCGATTTCTCAGGGACGGCACACGAATCAAGCCTGATTTCTCAGAATGCAACTCATAAAAGGCTGTTAGACAATTCTACGAAAGTGTTAACCACTTGCCTAAGGTATAGCAATACGTTTAAGTACGAAGCCAATACATCTGTCTCTATGCACATGCAATAAGACCTGGTTTCACAGAGCGAGGTTATTAAGTTTGATTTCATACACATACACGTGCAGTCATTGAGTGGAAGGAGTTGATGCATGTTAAGTTTGAACTGAGATTTTGGCAAAAAAGTTAAATTACGCTAGGCTAATATATGATAATGTTTGGTTCACGCTACAGGTACAAGAGCTAAGACAAACGTATGTAAATGTTGTTAAGTTGTGTTTAGGTAAATGGTCAAAATCTCGCACAAATGAATTTATATTAAAAAAATACGGGTAAATATATTGAAATGGATCATTTGAAGACAACACACTTGTTAACCGTTTTGTGAAAAAGCAAACGTAAAAAAAAACAGAACAACACAGCTTCTGACTAACTCCCAAACACGTTTATTGGTCGGGTAATTTAAGAAGGGTAAGCTGAAACAAACATTCTGCTTTTACGCCTTATTATTAAATATGTGTCATACGCATATAATCATTCACAATAGGTTTGATTATCGAACGTGCATTTTTTACGTGCGCAGAAACCTATATATATTGAACAACTTAGTATTTTATTCCAGCACGACTTTTACTAACAAGAACCTTCTGTATCTAATTGCGCATGGGTCACAAGTAAATTATGGAGACATTTTCGCTACACAATTTTCTGTAATTGATCACTTTTACAAAACGTTCACACAAATGTTTAGCCCGGATAATTTGTCGGGTATTATTTGATCCATCATTCCCCAGCCAACTGGCTGAGTCACTAAACGACCCGCATTTGAAGTAGCAACATTTATCACTTATTTTTGCTCGATGTAAAAACCCACGATGGTAAATTACTGCATAGTGGAAATAATACAATTCAATTATTTTAAAATTATTCCTGTACTTGTTTCGACCAAATGGCTGTAAATTGTATGTTAAATTTTCCGAACACACATATATTGGGGAAATCTGTTAAGTTTCAAACAGAATTAGCGAAATCAAGGAATCTAAATGCTGAGTTATGTTCGGGTTTCTTTTGTTAAAAAGTTGAAATTGACTTAAGTTGCAAACTAATGAAATATGTTTGTTGCTATAGATGTATTCATGCATATAATCGCATATAATCGCAATTGTTAGTAGTGTCTTTATTTTGTAAAGACTAATAAATTAAGTTTCCTAAAATTATATAACGACAGTGTACAATTCTGTACCTGGGTGGCTATACAAATCAAATAGCTTGTTCCGTGTTGAAGGCAGACGTTTAAAATACAATTTAGTATTTAATGAGATGTAATGTAGAGCGTTGTCTAGCATTTACACGTCATATATCTATTTATCTATTGGAAAAAAAACAAATTCCATCTACACATGTGCAAATTACTTTTGATGTCAGCCTGTAGATATATAAGTGAAATAAACATTTCTCTCGACATCACAAACACAAATACATGTGCCTCACAGCATGTGCATCATGTTGTGTGTAGGTCAAACAATATTTATTCCGCTTTAAAGAGACACATCGTCAGTATTTTCGCCTTAATATAGGCAATTATTAAAACTTTGCAACTTGCTATTTTCCGGTATATATTTTTTTCTAGTAATACTATTACATTGATGAAAACATTATAAAATGCATAAATTGAAATTATTTACTATTGTGGCTATAATGAGGTTTCGAACTCATGCCTTCAAAAATAGCTTGCTTAAATGAGAAGTTCACTACACGCCAGTTCCGTCATCGATAATGCGCATGTGTATTAATTCATAAAGATTTGAATACTGTTTTATCTCTTCAAGTGTCATCGGTAATAACATATTGACATTATACAAAATAATCTATTGTTGACCGTTAATAAAACTGGTCATATGTATTCAGCAAAAATGTCATGAAACCTTATAAACGGATACCTTTATTTTTGAAAATATATATAGTAATAATCGTCGAAATGTGCCTTTAAAATATGATATTACAAAATGGATTTGCTACCTGTACAACTACACCAGTTTAAATTTAAATTTAGTTTGAAGCTCATTTTCGGTTTGTATTCCAGTTTTAACTCAACCATTCTCATGTGCGCACAACACAACTAAGCATCGTATGTACCTGTCTACTGTGACAAAACAATTTGCTGCCAGTCTGCATCTCAAACCAAGGCCCATAATGCATCAGCTGACAGGGCAATCGATGTCCTGACTGAGATTATTTTGGCGCCAATCCACCCCACCCCCTCCACTGAGCATTTCAGTTGTTAAATTTTCGCTGAAATTGAGATTTGTTCACGAATGTATTTTTCTAAGAATTATCGCAGGTGACATAACGGTAACGGATTGGTTTAGAATATGTGATTTAATCCGAGACTCGAGCCAGAGACCTCTGGCCAGTTTCGCACCGTCACAACTGAACTTACCTGTACGCCGCACAGCCTCTACCCCTTTCTGATCAGGTTATTTTAAGCAGATAGAACACAACAAACAAAGGGTTTTCAAATAAAAACCGCTTGCCCACCATTGCTTATTCAGCGGTTGGCACTTTGACTTAAAGGGGCATTGGTAAATTGACAAAATTAAACAAAAAATGTTTCAGATTCGCAAATTTTCGTTTCAGTTATGATATTTGTGAGGAAACAGTAATACTGAACATTTACCATGCTTTAAAATTGCATCTTTTGACGATTTAAAAACCTGAAAATTATAAAGCTTTGCAACGCGAAACAATTGAAGAATTTGGAGAGTTCGGTTGTTGTTATATTTTGTGGAACTAAGAGGTTTGCTAATATAAAGTATAAAATACATCCTACTTTGTATGAGCAAAAGGTCAGCACATAAGGTAGTCGTGAAGACTGGGCGATGACCTGTAAATAAACTCTGACATACACACACAGACACATTTTATATGAGCACGGATGGCCGAGTGGTCTAAGTGGTAGACTTTTACTCCAGGACTCCAGGGGTCAGTGGTTCGAGCCCTCTTGGGGTTACTTTTTGTTTTTTATTTTATTTTTATTCTTGACTTTTTACTGGAGCTGTTTAGATCCAATGTTTACATTTTGCAGTGTAAAGCATTTAATGACAAACTTCAATTCAAGCCAACATCTGTGAAAAGGCCTTTTTAAAGTATATACTAATGTATACAGCAGTATAATTTAATAGATGCTTTTGTTGAAAACCGTCAAAACCTCGATCTGGCTTGTCGACAAAATAATTATTTTGTTACTAGCTCAATTTGGCAGCAAAAATTCAACAGTATTAATGATAAATCGGTCTTCGTGTGACCCCATCCGTGTATTCGATTTTATGTTGGTATTCTTATAATCGAACACTTGTCACTTTTAGGATATGGATATTTCGCTGAACAAAACTGTTTTTTTGATAACACAGAACATGGAAGATGTGCGATGTTTGCAAAACAGCGTACACATTACATATCGAATTAACATTAATTAGCTAGGACTTGGTAAGCTGGGCACACTTGCTGGAGTTTACCATATCGGGCATGTGGGCCGAACTCCGGGCACTCCGGTGTCCTCCCACATCACAAGATCTTTTGGAAATAAAAAGAGAATATGATTTCGTTAAATACAAATAAAAGGTTATTGCAGTTTTAATTCAAGATCCTTCCCAACTCGGATAATCAATGACAATCAGAAGTAATGGGTACAGGTACACACCCTTATGCTTCATTGGCACGTGGAGGTCTCTTAAACATCAAAATGCACGCGCGTAGAAGCGATAAATAACTCACAATATGTATTAAAATTTTGTTTTCGTGACGTAGATTCTTTATAAAGAATCGACCAACCGAGAGCCAACAGCGCTGTGGTCCCGTGCCGATGTTATCTGTATATTTATTCGTACTTTAGTTACACCACATCTTTATCCGGTGATCCTTTGTGTTCTGTGTAAATCAAAATGGCTGTCACAATTATTTGTCTGCATTTAAACTCAACCAACACTTAATTATTACAAATTAGATATGATGGTTATTTAAGGAATTGATAACTCATGTCACTAGTAAACGGTTTGAAGATCAACATTTAGCATTAATTGTTGAAGAATTTCAAAATAATTTCTTCTTATTGTCAGCGCGCATTTCACTGAAAAATTGAAATTGTCAATTTTAATAAATTTAATCATATTCCGCATGCTCAATTAAACAAGTACAGCTCCCAAATTGCCTGAAAAATGACAGTGTTGAAATGGTTAATAGATCTCGACTAAGGTCAGCCTGTGTTCTTATAAAATAATTGCGACAATTAAAGTAGTTCCTACCTACCCGGATACGTCAGCCGCGTAGGGTGCATGATGATAAATAGGGTTCCGCCTTATAAACATGACATGATAGATGGTGCATAGACACATTTATTAAAAGCATATTCAGATATAGGGTGGAGTTCAAAATTACGCCGAAAAAATCACAACAATAAGATTGGTATCAGGTCTGACTTAATTAAAAAAATCAGTTCATTGAATACAATGAATGAAAGTAATAAATCATCAACATAGTATGCAAAAAAATAATTATTGTTTTCCATCGCACCCAATCATATCACATGACCTTTGTCATTTCCCTATTCTTGCTTATCCTGGTATTGTACACGGCGTATTACGACCGTGTGCAAAGCTGTTATTTGTTCAAAAAAAGTTTCTACGTCTTGACATCGTTGGGGTATGATTACATTGATATTTCATGAATACAGCATGTATATTGTATACACGTGTGCATCCAAGTACACAGTTTTTCTAAGAAATTAAGGATTCGTTGTCATACGGCCATACACATTTGATAATATGTTTAGCGTCCCCTGGACCTTTGAAACCAACCATCCGCGCAATAAAAGGGAAACACAACAAACTATGATTGAATAGAAAATGCGTACTGATATGAAATAAATAAATTATGTTCTAAGACAGAAATGTGTATCATCTTGTAGAGTTATTTAATGATATGTTTACTTGACTTTTTTCACAATCTTATGGTCACAATTAATAAAAACACAACTTAAATATACATACAAATATTCTCTAGCCATTTACATACAATACATACAAAATATTTTAACAAAACTGAATAAACATTGAAAAAAATGCATACTATAATCACAATACAAAAAAGTAATATTGAAGAAAATATAACAATGCCAACTTCGAATGTCACTTATTCAAAAAAATCTTTAGAATAATATGCAAAGAGAACCCCTCTTGGATAGCTTCGAATCTGGGTGTAATTTTTTAAATTACTCAACAATTCCATTTGAAGTAAGAACTCAACCACATAGGGAGCGAGTTAGTCAAAACAGTAAATAACGTTACTTTGTTGTTAACTGCTAAATAAAGAAAAAGATTGCCGTGGCACTATTTCCTAAAGACGATTTTCTAATGCCATAATACACGTACTTCTGACGGTTTCCATGCACGTTAACAACAAACTGTTCGGTCATGGTCAGGATTGGTATACGCGCTTCTCACATCGGCGATCCAGGTTTTATACTCGCTCACGATGCATGTGAGCTTTGTCGGTGGTCCCCAAAATTTATTGAATTTCAGTTACGAAATAGCTGAAAAGTGCAGCTATACTTCAAAATGAGTCTAAACGTTAGTGAGTCTGGTAAGTTATTATGAAGGAGTGATGGGACACAATCATTGCCCAAAAATAATATAGCCCCTGGAGCGGAAAGACCTTAAAAATATCGAATGACAAACATACACAGGTTAACAATATGTAAAGAGTTGGATAAGGACACATAATATACAATATATAGTTACGAGATTATAAAACATTTATAATATTTGAGTGTTTGAATTAAATCTCGTTGGCGTTGTCGGCATAGCGGTCATTGTTATTTTTAATTAATTTTATATGGTTTATGATAACTATTTCTTAAAAGAGTTAGAATGATTCATGACAGTAGTTGCATCTTTAGTTTGTTTCTTATAAAGGAAAGCGAAACTATACAGGTTATACGATACATACTTTTCACAGATTTTGCCATGTATTGAATTTGTCATTAAATGCTTTATATTGATGAATGTAAACATTGGATCTAAAAAGCTCCAGTAAAAACTAGAATAAGATTAAAGAAAAAAGAGTAACCATCAACCACTGACCCCAGGAGTAAAAGTATAACGCTTAGACCCCTCGGCCATCTGCGCTCATACAATAAGTTATGTATTTTATACTTTATATAAGCAATCCTCGTAGTGTCACAAAATATAATGACAACAACAAAACTCTTCAAATTATTCAATCGTTTCGCATTTCAACGCTTGATAATTTTCAGGTTTTTAAATCATATATGTATATAATTAATTTTTAGTGCATGGTAAATGATCAGTATTATTGTTTCCTCACAAATATCATAACTACGAAAGTGTGCGAATCTGAAACATTATTTTTTATTTTTTCAATTTACCAAAACGTGAAAATGACCCTTTTATTAGAAATGTAACACTATTTGGTTGTGTGCAATTATTTCACAATCCGCGAAAGAGCCGTTTTTTAAGTTGAAACCTTTGTCACAATATTAATATACATAATTTATACACGAACCTGTGCAGTTTCGTATTTATACATCGATCTTTTGGGGAAACAATCGTAGGGTTTTGATTATTTTACATTACGAGTACCCAGGAAATTTGCAATGATAAATTGTGTGGTGCATTAAAAGAAAATAAGGCAGATATACATTAAAAATTGGCTGCAACATAAGAGAGTTCTTAAATAATTGCAAAGCATAAATGAAAATTGCCTTAATTGTATAACATATTAAAACCGTTTCATGAAAGTATGAGGTTTTGTCAATAAATAGACTTACCCAAATTTTGACCATCATGTTTTGGCTAAACTGCTGCAGATTTTGTTGACCTACTGTAAGTTGTGTTAATCGACGTACTATGCGGTGATTATAGGAGCGTTATTATGCGATGTGAATCATTACTCTTTTTGTGTTTTATAACGTTACGAAAAAAAAATTTCTTTCAACATTTTTACATTGTTCCATTCTGGCGTTTGCTCGTTTTACGTTGAATATTGTCATATGCAGTAGTGAACATTCCATGTTCGCCATTTGATGTTGAAAAATGAAAAACTTTCTCATTCAATGTAGAACGTTGCATTTTTTCTTATAACCGTTCTTATAACCAGTTTCAAATGCCATGTTGGTCATTGTACATCGGCCATTTAGCATTACCTGTAGACCATTTAGCATGTTCATGCAGATTCTTAGACATTTGTTGTAGACCATTCCAAATGTTATGTAGACAATTGCAGATTGAATTGACACAGATGAAACAGTCCTGTAAACTATTGCAAATTACATTTAGACCGTTGAACAGTTCATGTTGTTCTTTGTAGATTTCGGGTAGACTATAACATGCAAGTTACATGTAAGCCATTACGAATGGCATCTGGATCTTTGTTAATGTCATCCACGCGTTTGCATATCGTTCAGTCTTGTACATATTTCGCGTAGAACTAACGGTAATTAGAAATAATTATTTCTGATTTGTTAAACAGTGGATTATAAAACTTCAACAGATTGGATTGGGGCTCTTTCAGATAGGTGCCGTAAACAAAAGTAAACAGAATATGGTAAAATTAATCGAAACATCCAACGACAGCAAAAGTAGTTGAATAAAGCCCTGCTTACCTGCAAACTTTCGCTTAAAGGGTGTTACATACACGATCTGGTGTCAGATGAAAGCGATCGTAAAAGCGTCTCCCATCCCGTTACGCAACAGCTCTTTACTGGAGCGTGCCGATCGCGTGAGGTCATGTTTTGACTAAATGTCGTCTGCTTTCACATTCGTCTCGTCGTGCGAGTAAACCGAGGCATCAGATTTCGCGATGACAGAAGACGGAATACTGACTCAAAAGAAGAAATAAAATTGGGAAGAATACCTGAGCAAGGGTACGAACAAACCAGGCTCACTTGACGAAAATTGGAACAGACCACCCCATTATTCAATATCAGTTGAGAAAAATGTCCGTGAGATATATTTACCTGTCTGGGTCGCAGTAATGCATGGGTGTAATCGTTTCGTGAAAACAAGTATATGTACGCAGTCTGAATATCAGTGATGGGCTGATTAATGCTTGACATTGGACACTTTTAACGCTGATGAAAGTATAGCCCAAAGAATAAAAAGCAGTCTGAGTCTGAAAAGAATGTGTATATACGGCCAGGCGACAAGTGTACATTCGCGTTCGCTGAACGTGCCAGTTTTAGAGGAACTATGTCGGTGTGCAGTTGTAAAGTCAAGGCCGAATGTGGCTACTGGGATAGTACTCGTGTTTCTGTTAGTATTTTCTCTCTCTAAGGTTTCAGTGAAAAGCGATATAATTAACCAATAATGAAGAACTATAAACCACAGAAGCAAACATTATGAACCCGCATTAAAATTTTGATTACCGGTAGGCACAGAAAAGACATGCTGAGGACCTTTTGGTTGACGTTCGAGGTCAAAGCCTGTATAGAACCGCGTAAGTAATAGTGTTTATGTAATAAATAATGTATGTAAAACAGGTCCCTCCATTTCAGAACAGAATTGTGAAAAAAAACCGGACTGTACCCCAAGCCCATTCCATAATTTATGATAAGACTCCTCGATAATATGGGGCGAGTTGTGAAATATTCCTGGAAGCGTCCTCCTGGTAGTTATGATTCGGAGGGACATCATTTACTCGGAAACAGACTCACTGAAGTATTATGTACTCACGGAGCGCCCCGGACATGCACGGTAAAACTGAACCGCACCATAGGCGTTGGTGCGTCTGTGATATCTTCAGTGGCACGGACCAGACCATAGGCGGTGGTGCGTCTGTGATATCTTCAGTGGCACGGACCAGACCATAGGCGGTGGTGCGTCTGTGATATCTTCAGTGGCACGGACCAGACCATAGGCGGTGGTGCGTCTGTGATATCTTCAGTGGCACGGACCAGACCATTGGCGGTGGTGCGTCTGTGATATCTTCAGTGGCACGGACCAGACCATAGGCGGTGGTGCGTCTGTGATATCTTCAGTGGCACGGACCAGACAATAGGCGGTGGTGCGTCTGTGATATCTTCAGTGGTACGGACCAGACCATAGGCGGTGGTTCGTCTGTGATATCTTCAGTGGCACGGACCAGACCATAGGCGGCTGTTCGTCTGTGATATCTTCAGTGGCACGGACCAGACCATAGGCGGTGGTGCGTCTGTCATATCTTCAGTGGCACATTGAAAATCATGTAGGTGGAGGGCTAGTTTGAGAGGTTGAAGAATGTAGAGTAACACACAGATATAATCTGTTTCATAAAAAATCCCCACATCTGTAAGAATTATCCATAATTGTCTGCAATTGCGTGTTCCAAACGTGGTGGTAATAACATATTCTTACTTTTACTTCTTATAATGCTTCTTACATCCAAATATTTCCAGAGTTAGTCTACGAGGCAGCTAATTTATCTTTAAAGTCTTTAAGCATTATAAGAAGTTAAGGTAAGTCTTTATGTTTTGATATCGACACAACGTGACCGAAATCGAGTTTGCATTCGGGACCTAGATTAGACGGAAATGGATCAACACTTTACCATTTTAAGCGTATTTGACGTGTTTGTTGTCCCTTTGACATTAATATTTATTTAAAGAACTTTCTTACTAGATTTAAGTTGTATAGGCTTCATTTCCGACCCTTAGATACTGATGAGCAGCAAACAGCATACAACCTGAACAGAGTGCGAGTAACTCTCAGACTGTTCTGGATTTATGCTGTTTGCACATAGCCATTTTCACTTTGCCTCTGAGTGGAAAAGGGTTAACGCGGCTGCCGCACGGACCAACACAGTTTTCAGGAACATTCAGAAAGATTCAAGGTTGATTAAACGGATTTTTCCCCAGTTTTGTTTTCACTTGTTTCAAGTAATCTCTCCCTAACCGTTTCGCAATAATTGTATCCTCACGATCATGGACAGAACACAACAGAACATACTTGTATTACACATAAACTTTACAGTTTTTAGTGTTAAACAAACATAATAATACAACTTACGGTACATGAATATAGTTTTTAGTGGATTTAGCAGAAATGTTATAAAATTGTAAAGTACCCAGAGTTCAGCGTGTTACGATTTGAGGTACACGCTCAGTAACTTGTTTCATAACAAATATATAAGAAAATTACAATTTAAAACAACAACGAACGAATTTACTTATGATAGCTCAGTGATGCATTTTTAAGGAGAGTAAATATCATAATAAACAATATATGTCCGCATAAATAAGTTGGGTGAAAAGATTCGTTAAGCAAAAAACCTATAACCCTGTAAGATACGACTTCAATTAAGTCAAATTTATAATATAATCACAGATAAAGATATAAAATAAACTTAAACCGATTATTATTGAAGAATTAGTTTGTGTATTCATCCTTGACAATCCAAACTTGATAGCAGATCTTTGACACCGACTCCCTTAAAGATTAGCGATCATTAATAAATAAATAAATTAAGGAATACACCAAGGGCAATTTATAAACCAAAAGAGATGAATAATGTACCAACAGAGAGCGATAACATGCGAAAAAAACAACAATAATTATTGATGAACGGCGAGATTATTACTAGCGACGGCCACGTATGTGGTCTGCTTCAAATGTCTAGGTCAACGGTCTTGTAAGAATTTTCAAAAGCTTTATTGTATGTTATGTTAAGCATTTCTTGTTTCTATATTTTAACGTTGGAAAGTACTGATCATCTGCAAAGTTAGTATTTAGACGAAATAACGCTGTTTTTTGGTATTTATTTAATGATATATAAGCTGCCTAGTACATGTACCGCAGTAATAATTTGAAGAAAAGCAAAATAAATCACAATAATGTCTTGTGCCAAAAACGGCATTGTAGGAAACTTTCTTTTGGTTTTTTAAGTTTTTTTTTTGTGAAGCACAATATTTTGTATTAAATATTCATTTTCAGACGTATATTGCCCCCAACGGACAATATAAATATGTCTCTTTAAATAACGCGCCCTTGGTCGCAATGTGTGTCACATACCATTGGTGATTAAGATTGTTGATAAACGATGATAAACTCACCTCTTGTATTTGTATATTTAAACTACATGTTAGTCATCTAAACTTGTGTTTTCGTCTTTCCGTTTATAAGATTATACTAATAATATATAGAATTAAATGTTAATTCCTTTGCGGTTACAAATAAATAAATGCATAAATAAAAATGCATGACAATGTCATGTGTATATGAACTAGGAATCATTGTTAATACGCTTTAGTTCTTCATCAAAAGAGATTAATAATAAATTAATATTACTTAATAAGAAATATCTTTAAAAAAAAAGATATTTGGAAAATATCCTGATTTTGAAAACAAAGGTTCAAAATCTACGTTTTCTAATAATTAAATTAAATAAAATTTTAAATGTTCGTTGTTGTTGTTCAGTTATTAGCCGCCTTTCAACTGCATGCAATGTTTGCTCTGTAGTGTATTTCATATTTATGTATACATTTTGTACTTCAAGTGTATACAGTGTATAATTCAATACGTAGTCCAATTGCCCGATTATTTGTTTTTGCAGCTATATACGCTGATATTTGCAGAAGAAAAGACATATAGGGAATAGCCATACCTATGTACACGTGTATTCGAATTGCTCACTTTTGTACGTATGTTCTCACATGACATATAATGTATTTAACAAAAGGTTGTTTTTTAAAGCATATGTCTTTTTTTTTTTTATTTAAACGTAGTTTTCATTCCCCACAATCAAATCATTCTATGAATGTCATAGCAATTTGTGAATAACAAATCTAACCACGATACTTTTCGATAGAAATAAAAGGTCAGACTTCGGAAAAAATTAGCAAACGGGCAAATTTCGAAAGAATAGTCTGGCTTCCAGGGACACTCTCCAGACGGGCAGAGCGCGTACTTGCCTTGGTATCATGCCAGATGGAATGTTCAACGTTTGTTTGGGTGGCAAAATTATGTTTCAGATCATGTTATGATTGCTATTTCCTTTTGTTTCTTACACCGATGTACTCACAAAAGGTCATGTAATATAGTTATATATTTTACATAGACACATTTGAAATTATTTGGGTTTGTGTAGGCCAGCGTTCTATTGACTTGTAGATAAAACTGTCGTAGAAGCTCATTAGAGTCGTGTTCTGAGAATACTGGGAATAATGTATGTGCGTAAAGTGTCATCCCAGATTAGCCTGTGCAGTTCGCACAGGCTAATCAGGGACGACACTTTCCCCCTTAACTGAATTTTCGTGTAGAAGAGACTTCCTTTAAATGAAAAATACCACAAAAGCGGAAAGTGTCGTTCCTTATAAGCCTGTGCGGACAGCACGTCAGGCTTATCTGGGAAGACACTTTACGCACATGCATTAAGCCCCGTTTTCTCAGAACGCGTCACATTATGTCTATGTGAGAAACAAAAGCTTCACGTTCAACATTCTGCTAACATCGTTGCAATAAGCAATGGTCTACTGGCGGGAATTTTCTTCAACATTTGTTGGTTATTGATAGAGGTCAAAGGCTAGACAGCTACGCCGAAAAAAAAAGATATTGATTACTGTTGTTCATCGTTTGCATCTGTCTGGGTCACGTTTTATCCGACAAGTTTAACTCATATCTGGCGGAATTTTATTATCGTTCTGAAGCCGTTCATGACCAGTATGTTACTGAAAGATTCAAAGCAAATGAATAAAATAGCTTAAATAGAAATGAATAGACCGACGAGCCTAAGCAGTTATGATTCTCCGAAAATTGTATCAATTGGTAACAGTGCCTTAAGATATCCAATACAACGGGCCCCAAGAAAGCGAACTTTTCCTCTATAAATTCTATATATGTGCATTCAATTGGTTAAACACATTCCCCTAGAAGTGACCTGTTATTAATTGCTGTAATGTAATCGTCGGGGCCTAGTTGGATGTAATGTAGTCAAAATTATTCGGAAATTCGAGTACCAGAGCGTTCCAAACGCAAGTAGAGCGCGCTTGCGTGTCATTATCCGTTGGCATAGCCACTCGAATAAGGTGCGAATAAATACAGGCAAATAATAGGCGCGGGTCCCTTATTTGATCCCTGTTTCGGATGCCTCAAAGGGGTATATGTTAATATAAATCTGATTGATTATAATCCACGATGTGACTCGCTTGATACGCTTGTTGTGCGTCCTCGCTGGGGAAATTTTATATGAGCTCCCTCCTTTCGTCCGTCGTCAAATTTCACTTTAGAACTCATTTCTGTTTATTCTCCACGCGGCGAATTAATCTCGCTGGTTGGCGCCGATGACAAAATCCATCTCATGAATATTAATTAGGTCACGTGCCGTCATTTAAAACAGACAGTGGGGGAAATAAAGATTGATAGAAGTGATAGGAAAATCGCCGTCGCCGTGATGCAGTTTCCGTATATGAAAGTACAGGTGCGAAAGATCATTTGTTTTATAAAGTTTCATTTTTAACCTACAATTAGAACCGCCGCTTATTATCTTTTTTTTTCAAATAAAGATACTGCTGCATTTGTATTGCTTTTTGCAAATGCATACACTAAACGAACACTTGTTTCAACGGTGCAAGTTACAGCTTATGTTATTTGTATAACCTCTGTTCACTTGACACTACAATTGCCGCCGCTGCTACTGTTTCATCAACGTCTTCTTTCACTTCTTGTGCTGCTGCTGTTACTGCAACAACGATTACTACTTCTTCTGCTTCAAATACTGCAGCAACTTCATGTATTGATATTGCTGCTCCTACTTCTGCGGCTTTTACAGTTGCAAATGCCTACTGCAACTGCTACTTTTGCAGCTACTGCCTCTACTACTTGTAAAACCACTTCAAGTTAAACTTCTGCTCCTTTTCTTATTCTGCCAATTCTACTATGCGGACGACGACGAATTCTACTGTCATCTATACAGCTACTCATGTAATTCCACCCATAAATTTACTGAACAACTTAAGTGTAATACATACTATATTGTAAGCGCTCATACTATTAGTGCATGTGTATATTTTGAATTCATAATGGCGATGTGGTAAAGAAACGATCTTAATCAAGTTTATCAGCGTGGCGCGGGGGCTAATCATTGTAATATATTATACATTTTTCATTTGTACAAGACACAATCTAGTCCTCCAACACTATAAGTCATCATAGGATAACATAAACTTTCTAAACTTGGTTTCAGATGCAAATGAAAGTGTTTGTAAGTTCAGAATACTCTCACTACCTGTCCTCAATCACATGTATGGTTTTCGGTGAGAGTTAAATACTATTGTCATTTTATTACATCCGCGGCAGTAGTACGCAATTCACCAGCGTCTGGATTTCAGCGATTTACAACGACGGAGGCTTACAAAAAATCCACCAAATATGAGATTTGATTGAAATCATCATCATTATTAAAGCAAACATTTCATTTATTTTTGCATTCAGCTTTCTCATCAATTTTCAATATCTGCATCAAA